>NW_026871656.1:0-65951 GCF_028564815.1 Eubalaena glacialis | reverse complement strand
TTAGGGTTAGGGTACGGCTTAGGATACGGGTTAGGGTACGGGTGAGGGTACGGCGTAGGTTATGGGTTAGGGTTAGGGTTAGTGTTAGGGTTATGGTACGGCTTAAGTTATGGGATAGGGTACAGGTGAGGGTATGGCATAGGGTAGGGGTTAGGGTTAGGGTTAGGGTTAGGGTTAGGGTTAGGGTACGGCTTAGGGTACGGGTGAGGCTATGGGTGAGGATACTGCGTAGGGTATTGGTTAGGGTTAGGGTACGGCTTAGGATACGGGTTAGGGTACGTGTTAGGGTATGGCGTACGGTATGGGTTAGGGTTAGGGTTAGGGTTAGGGTTAGGGTACGGCTTAGGGTACGGGTTAGGGTACGGGTGAGGTTACGGCGTAGGGTATAGTTTAGGGTTAGGGTTAGGGTTAGGGTACGGCTTAGGATACGGGTTAGGGTACGGGTGAGGGTACGGCGTAGCATATGTTTTAGGGTTAGGGTTAGGGTACGGCTTAGGGTATGGGTTAGGGTACGGGTGAGGGTACGGTGTAGGTTATGGGTTAGGGTTAGGGTTAGGGTTAGGGTTAGTTTTAGGGTTAGGGATTGGTTTAGGGTACGGGTTAGGATTAGCATACGTGTTCGGGTTAGGGTTTTGGTTAGGGTTAGGGTACGCGTTAGGGTTAGGGTATGGGTTAGGTTTAGGGTACACTTTAGGATTAGGGTATTTATTAAACCTATCCCACTCTCTAGATACCACTTAGCACGTAAAGGATTATTATTTGGGGTTCAGCCATGGAGAAGATTTTAGTCACTAGGATAAGATAAAGAATAAACACATTATAAAAAAATCACATAAGGTTTTCTTTTTAACCTGTTCCTTAAAACACTAGTGTTTAGGAAATCTAATGGAGGCAAAAGCAGTAAAGGGTAGTTTAGGGTTAGGGTTAGGGTTAGGGTTAGGGGAGGGCTTAGGATACCGGTGAGGGTACTGGTGAGGGTACTGCGTAGGTTATTGGTTAGGGTTAGGGTACGGCTTAGGATACGGGTTAGGATATGGGTTAGGTTACGGCGTTGGGTATGGGTGAGGGTTAGGGTTAGGGTTAGGGTAAGGCTTTGGGTACGTGTTAGGGTACGGGTGAGGGTACGGCGTAGGGTAGAGGTTAGGGTTAGGTTTAGGGTTAGGGTACGGCTTAGGATACGGGTTAGGGTATGGGTGAGGGTACGGCGTAGCGTATGGGTTAGGGTTAGGGTTAGGGTTAGGGTTAGTTTTAGGGTTAGGGATTGGTTTAGGGTACGGGTGAGGATTAGCGTACGTGTTAGGGTTAGGGTTTGGGTTAGGGTTAGGGTACGCATTAGGGTTAGGGTTAGGGTACACGTTAGGATTAGGGTATTTATTAAACCTATCCCACTCTCTAGATACCACTTAGCACGTAAAGGAATATTATTTAGGGTCCAGCCATGGAGAAGATTTTCGTTACTAGGATAAGATAAAGAATAAACACATTATAAAAAAATCACATTAGGATTTTCTTTTTAACCTGTTCCTTAAAACACTAGTGCTTAGGAAATCTAATGGAGGCAAAAGCAGTCAAGGGTAGTTTAGGGTTAGGGTTAGGGTTAGTGTTAGGGTTAGGGTACGGCTTAGGGTATGGGATAGGGTATGGGTGAGGGTACGGCATAGGGTAGGGTTTAGGGTTAGGGTTAGTGTTAGGGTTAGGGTTAGGGTATGGCTTAGGGTACGGGTGAGGGTACTGTGTAGGTCATTGGTTAGGGTTAGGTTAAGGCTTAGGATACAGGTTATTGTATGGGTTAGGGTACGGCGCAGGGTATGGGTAAGGGTTAGGGTTAGGGTTAGGGTTAGAGTTAGGGTACGGCTTAGGGTACGGGTTAGGGTACGGGTGAGGGTACGGCGTAGTGTATAGGTTAGGGTTAGTGTTAGGGTACGGCTTTGGGTACGGGTTAGGTTACGGGTGAGGGTACGGCGTAGGGTATGGGTTAGGGTTAGGGTTAGGGTTAGTGTTAGTGTTAGGGTTAGGGTACGGCTTAGCGTATGGGATAGGGTACGGGTGAGGGTACGGCGTAGGGTAGGGGTTAGGGTTAGAGTTAGGGTTAGGTTTGGGGTTAGGGTACGGCTTAGGGTACGGGTGAGGGTACGGGTGAGGGTACTGCGTAGGGTATTGGTTAGGGTTAGGATACGGCTTAGGATACGGGTTAGGGTACGGGTTAGGGTATGGCGTAGGGTATGGGTTAGGGTTAGGGTTAGGGTTAGGGTTAGGGTTAGGGTACGGCTTAGGATACGGGTTAGGGTACGGGTGAGGGTACGGCGTAGCGTATGGGTTAGGGTTAGGGTTAGGGTACGTCTTAGGGTACGGGTTAGGGTACGGGTGAGGGTACGGCGTAGGGTAAGGTTTAGGGTTAGGGTTAGGGTTAGGGTTAGTTTTAGGGTTAGGGATTGGTTTAGGGTACGGGTTAGGATTAGCGTACCTGTTAGGGTTAGGTTTTCGGTTAGGGTTAGGGTACGCGTTAGGGTTAGGGTATGGGTTAGGGTTAGGGTACACGTTAGGATTAGGGTATTTATTAAACCTATCCCACTCTCTAGATACCACTTAGCACGTAAAGGAATATTATTTAGGGTCCAGCCATGGAGAAGATTTTCGTTACTAGGATAAGATAAAGAATAAACACATTATAAAAAAATCACATTAGGATTTTCTTTTTAACCTGTTCCTTAAAACACTAGTGCTTAGGAAATCTAATGGAGGCAAAAGCAGTCAAGGGTAGTTTAGGGTTAGGGTTAGGGTTAGGGTTAGTGTTAGGGTTAGGGTACGGCTTAGGGTATTGGATAGGGTATGGGTGAGGGTACGGCATAGGGTAGGGTTTAGGGTTAGGGTTAGTGTTAGGGTTAGGGTTAGGGTATGGCTTAGGGTACGGGTGAGGCTATGGGTGAGGATACTGCGTAGGGTATTGGTTAGGGTTAGGGTACGGCTTAGGATACGGGTTAGGGTACGTGTTAGGGTATGGCGTACGGTATGTGTTAGGGTTAGGGTTAGGGTTAGGGTTAGGGTTAGGGTTAGGGTACGGCTTAGGGTACGGGTTAGGGTACGGGTGAGGTTACGGCGTAGGGTATAGTTTAGGGTTAGGGTTAGGGTTAGGGTACGGCTTAGGATACGGGTTAGGGTACGGGTGAGGGTACGGCGTAGCATATGTTTTAGGGTTAGGGTTAGGGTACGGCTTAGGGTACGGGTTAGGGTACGGGTGAGGGTACGGTGTAGGTTATGGGTTAGGGTTAGGGTTAGGGTTAGGGTTAGTTTTAGGGTTAGGGATTGGTTTAGGGTACGGGTTAGGATTAGCATACGTGTTCGGGTTAGGGTTTTGGTTAGGGTTAGGGTACGCGTTAGGGTTAGGGTATGGGTTAGGTTTAGGGTACACTTTAGGATTAGGGTATTTATTAAACCTATCCCACTCTCTAGATACCACTTAGCACGTAAAGGAATATTATTTGGGGTTCAGCCATGGAGAAGATTTTAGTCACTAGGATAAGATAAAGAATAAACACATTATAAAAAAATCACATAAGGTTTTCTTTTTAACCTGTTCCTTAAAACACTAGTGTTTAGGAAATCTAATGGAGGCAAAAGCAGTAAAGGGTAGTTTAGGGTTAGGGTTAGGGTTAGGGTTAGGGGAGGGCTTAGGATACCGGTGAGGGTACTGGTGAGGGTACTGCGTAGGTTATTGGTTAGGGTTAGGGTACGGCTTAGGATACGGGTTAGGATATGGGTTAGGTTACGGCGTTGGGTATGGGTGAGGGTTAGGGTTAGGGTTAGGGTAAGGCTTTGGGTACGGGTTAGGGTACGGGTGAGGGTACGGCGTAGGGTAGAGGTTAGGGTTAGGTTTAGGGTTAGGGTACGGCTTAGGATACGGGTTAGGGTATGGGTGAGGGTACGGCGTAGCGTATGGGTTAGGGTTAGGGTTAGGGTTAGGGTTAGTTTTAGGGTTAGGGATTGGTTTAGGGTACGGGTGAGGATTAGCGTACGTGTTAGGGTTAGGGTTTGGGTTAGGGTTAGGGTACGCATTAGGGTTAGGGTTAGGGTACACGTTAGGATTAGGGTATTTATTAAACCTATCCCACTCTCTAGATACCACTTAGCACGTAAAGGAATATTATTTAGGGTCCAGCCATGGAGAAGATTTTCGTTACTAGGATAAGATAAAGAATAAACACATTATAAAAAAATCACATTAGGATTTTCTTTTTAACCTGTTCCTTAAAACACTAGTGCTTAGGAAATCTAATGGAGGCAAAAGCAGTCAAGGGTAGTTTAGGGTTAGGGTTAGGGTTAGTGTTAGGGTTAGGGTACGGCTTAGGGTATGGGATAGGGTATGGGTGAGGGTACGGCATAGGGTAGGGTTTAGGGTTAGGGTTAGTGTTAGGGTTAGGGTTAGGGTATGGCTTAGGGTACGGGTGAGGGTACTGTGTAGGTCATTGGTTAGGGTTAGGTTAAGGCTTAGGATACAGGTTATTGTATGGGTTAGGGTACGGCGCAGGGTATGGGTAAGGGTTAGGGTTAGGGTTAGGGTTAGAGTTAGGGTACGGCTTAGGGTACGGGTTAGGGTACGGGTGAGGGTACGGCGTAGTGTATAGGTTAGGTTTAGTGTTAGGGTACGGCTTTGGGTACGGGTTAGGTTACGGGTGAGGGTACGGCGTAGGGTATGGGTTAGGGTTAGGGTTAGGGTTAGTGTTAGTGTTAGGGTTAGGGTACGGCTTAGCGTATGGGATAGGGTACGGGTGAGGGTACGGCGTAGGGTAGGGGTTAGGGTTAGAGTTAGGGTTAGGGTTGGGGTTAGGGTACGGCTTAGGGTACGGGTGAGGGTACGGGTGAGGGTACTGCGTAGGGTATTGGTTAGGGTTAGGATACGGCTTAGGATACGGGTTAGGGTACGGGTTAGGGTATGGCGTAGGGTATGGGTTAGGGTTAGGGTTAGGGTTAGGGTTAGGGTTAGGGTACGGCTTAGGATACGGGTTAGGGTACGGGTGAGGGTACGGCGTAGCGTATGGGTTAGGGTTAGGGTTAGGGTACGTCTTAGGGTACGGGTTAGGGTACGGGTGAGGGTACGGCGTAGGGTAAGGTTTAGGGTTAGGGTTAGGGTTAGGGTTAGTTTTAGGGTTAGGGATTGGTTTAGGGTACGGGTTAGGATTAGCGTACCTGTTAGGGTTAGGTTTTCGGTTAGGGTTAGGGTACGCGTTAGGGTTAGGGTATGGGTTAGGGTTAGGGTACACGTTAGGATTAGGGTATTTATTAAACCTATCCCACTCTCTAGATACCACTTAGCACGTAAAGGAATATTATTTAGGGTCCAGCCATGGAGAAGATTTTCGTTACTAGGATAAGATAAAGAATAAACACATTATAAAAAAATCACATTAGGATTTTCTTTTTAACCTGTTCCTTAAAACACTAGTGCTTAGGAAATCTAATGGAGGCAAAAGCAGTCAAGGGTAGTTTAGGGTTAGGGTTAGGGTTAGGGTTAGTGTTAGGGTTAGGGTACGGCTTAGGGTATGGGATAGGGTACGGGTGAGGGTACGGCATAGGGTAGGGTTTAGGGTTAGGGTTAGTGTTAGGGTTAGGGTTAGGGTATGGCTTAGGGTACGGGTGAGGCTATGGGTGAGGATACTGCGTAGGGTATTGGTTAGGGTTAGGGTACGGCTTAGGATACGGGTTAGGGTACGTGTTAGGGTATGGCGTACGGTATGGGTTAGGGTTAGGGTTAGGGTTAGGGTTAGGGTTAGGGTTAGGGTACGGCTTAGGGTACGGGTTAGGGTACGGGTGAGGTTACGGCGTAGGGTATAGTTTAGGGTTAGGGTTAGGGTTAGGGTACGGCTTAGGATACGGGTTAGGGTACGGGTGAGGGTACGGCGTAGCATATGTTTTAGGGTTAGGGTTAGGGTACGGCTTAGGGTACGGGTTAGGGTACGGGTGAGGGTACGGTGTAGGTTATGGGTTAGGGTTAGGGTTAGGGTTAGGGTTAGTTTTAGGGTTAGGGATTGGTTTAGGGTACGGGTTAGGATTAGCATACGTGTTCGGGTTAGGGTTTTGGTTAGGGTTAGGGTACGCGTTAGGGTTAGGGTATGGGTTAGGTTTAGGGTACACTTTAGGATTAGGGTATTTATTAAACCTATCCCACTCTCTAGATACCACTTAGCACGTAAAGGAATATTATTTGGGGTTCAGCCATGGAGAAGATTTTAGTCACTAGGATAAGATAAAGAATAAACACATTATAAAAAAATCACATAAGGTTTTCTTTTTAACCTGTTCCTTAAAACACTAGTGTTTAGGAAATCTAATGGAGGCAAAAGCAGTAAAGGGTAGTTTAGGGTTAGGTTTAGGGTTAGGGTTAGGGGAGGGCTTAGGATACCGGTGAGGGTACTGGTGAGGGTACTGCGTAGGTTATTGGTTAGGGTTAGGGTACGGCTTAGGATACGGGTTAGGATATGGGTTAGGTTACGGCGTTGGGTATGGGTGAGGGTTAGGGTTAGGGTTAGGGTAAGGCTTTGGGTACGGGTTAGGGTACGGGTGAGGGTACGGCGTAGGGTAGAGGTTAGGGTTAGGTTTAGGGTTAGGGTACGGCTTAGGATACGGGTTAGGGTATGGGTGAGGGTACGGCGTAGCGTATGGGTTAGGGTTAGGGTTAGGGTTAGGGTTAGTTTTAGGGTTAGGGATTGGTTTAGGGTACGGGTGAGGATTAGCGTACGTGTTAGGGTTAGGGTTTGGGTTAGGGTTAGGGTACGCATTAGGGTTAGGGTTAGGGTACACGTTAGGATTAGGGTATTTATTAAACCTATCCCACTCTCTAGATACCACTTAGCACGTAAAGGAATATTATTTAGGGTCCAGCCATGGAGAAGATTTTCGTTACTAGGATAAGATAAAGAATAAACACATTATAAAAAAATCACATTTGGATTTTCTTTTTAACCTGTTCCTTAAAACACTAGTGCTTAGGAAATCTAATGGAGGCAAAAGCAGTCAAGGGTAGTTTAGGGTTAGGGTTAGGGTTAGGGTTAGTGTTAGGGTTAGGGTACGGCTTAGGGTATGGGATAGGGTATGGGTGAGGGTACGGCATAGGGTAGGGTTTAGGGTTAGGGTTAGTGTTAGGGTTAGGGTTAGGGTATGGCTTAGGGTACGGGTGAGGGTACTGTGTAGGTCATTGGTTAGGGTTAGGTTAAGGCTTAGGATACAGGTTATTGTATGGGTTAGGGTACGGCGCAGGGTATGGGTAAGGGTTAGGGTTAGGGTTAGGGTTAGAGTTAGGGTACGGCTTAGGGTACGGGTTAGGGTACGGGTGAGGGTACGGCGTAGTGTATAGGTTAGGGTTAGGGTTAGGGTACGGCTTTGGGTACGGGTTAGGTTACGGGTGAGGGTACGGCGTAGGGTATGGGTTAGGGTTAGGGTTAGGGTTAGTGTTAGTGTTAGGGTTAGGGTACGGCTTAGCGTATGGGATAGGGTACGGGTGAGGGTACGGCGTAGGGTAGGGGTTAGGGTTAGAGTTAGGGTTAGGGTTGGGGTTAGGGTACGGCTTAGGGTACGGGTGAGGGTACGGGTGAGGGTACTGCGTAGGGTATTGGTTAGGGTTAGGATACGGCTTAGGATACGGGTTAGGGTACGGGTTAGGGTATGGCATAGGGTATGGGTTAGGGTTAGGGTTAGGGTTAGGGTTAGGGTTAGGGTATGGCTTAGGATACGGGTTAGGGTACGGCTGAGGGTACGGCATAGCGTATGGGTTAGGGTTAGGGTTAGGGTACGTCTTAGGGTACGGGTTAGGGTACGGGTGAGGGTACGGCGTAGGGTAAGGTTTAGGGTTAGGGTTAGGGTTAGGGTTAGTTTTAGGGTTAGGGATTGGTTTAGGGTACGGGTTAGGATTAGCGTACGTGTTAGGGTTAGGTTTTCGGTTAGGGTTAGGGTACGCGTTAGGGTTAGGGTATGGGTTAGGGTTAGGGTACACGTTAGGATTAGGGTATTTATTAAACCTATCCCACTCTCTAGATACCACTTAGCACGTAAAGGAATATTATTAGGGATCCAGCCATGGAGAAGATTTTAGTCACTAGGATAAGATAAAGAATAAACACATTATAAAAAAATCACATTAGGATTTTCTTTTTAACCTGTTCCTTAAAACACTAGTGCTTAGGAAATCTAATAGAGGCAAAAGCAATCAAGGGTAGTTTAGGGTTAGGGTTAGGGTTAGGGTTAGTGTTAGGCTTAGGGTACGGCTTAGGGTATGGGATAGGGTACGGGTGAGGGTACGGGTGAGGGTACTGCGTAGGGTATTGCTTAGGGTTAGGGTACGGCTTAGGATACGTGTTAGGGTACGGGTTAGGGTACGGCGTAGAGTGTGGGTTAGGGTTAGGGTTAGTGTTAGGGTTAGGGTTACGGTACTTCTTAGGGTACGTGTTAGGGTACGGGTGAGGGTACGGCGTAGGTTATGGGTTAGGGTTAGGGTTAGGGTTAGGGTTAGGGTACGGCTTAGGATACGGGTTAGGGTACGGGTGAGGGTACGGCGTAGGTTATGGGTTAGGGTTAGGGTTAGTGTTAGGGTTATGGTACGGCTTAGGTTATGGGATAGGGTACAGGTGAGGGTATGGCATAGGGTAGGTGTTAGGGTTAGGGTTAGGGTTAGGGTTAGGGTTAGGGTACGGCTTAGGGCACGGGTGAGGCTATGGGTGAGGATAATGCGTAGGGTATTGGTTAGGGTTAGGGTACGGCTTAGGATACGGGTTAGGGTACGTGTTAGGGTATGGCGTACGGTATGGGTTAGGGTTAGGGTTAGGGTTAGGGTTAGGGTTAGGGTTAGGGTACGGCTTAGGGTACGGGTTAGGGTACGGGTGAGGTTACGGCGTAGGGTATAGTTTAGGGTTAGTGTTAGGGTTAGGGTACGGCTTAGGATACGGGTTAGGGTACGGGTGAGGGTACGGCGTAGCATATGGTTTAGGGTTAGGGTTAGGGTACGGCTTAGGGTACGGGTTAGGGTACGGGTGAGGGTACGGTGTAGGTTATGGGTTAGGGTTAGGGTTAGGGTTAGGGTTAGTTTTAGGGTTAGGGATTGGTTTAGGGTACGGGTTAGGATTAGCATACGTGTTCGGGTTAGGGTTTTGGTTAGGGTTAGGGTACGCGTTAGGGTTAGGGTATGGGTTAGGTTTAGGGTACACTTTAGGATTAGGGTATTTATTAAACCTATCCCACTCTCTAGATACCACTTAGCACGTAAAGGAATATTATTTGGGGTTCAGCCATGGAGAAGATTTTAGTCACTAGGATAAGATAAAGAATAAACACATTATAAAAAAATCACATAAGGTTTTCTTTTTAACCTGTTCCTTAAAACACTAGTGTTTAGGAAATCTAATGGAGGCAAAAGCAGTAAAGGGTAGTTTAGGGTTAGGGTTAGGGTTAGGGTTAGGGTAGGGCTTAGGATACCGGTGAGGGTACTGGTGAGGGTACTGCGTAGGTTATTGGTTAGGGTTAGGGTACGGCTTAGGATACGGGTTAGGATATGGGTTAGGTTACGGCGTTGGGTATGGGTGAGGGTTAGGGTTAGGGTTAGGGTAAGGCTTTGGGTACGGGTTAGGGTACGGGTGAGGGTGCGGCGTAGGGTAGAGGTTAGGGTTAGGTTTAGGGTTAGGGTACGGCTTAGGATACGGGTTAGGGTATGGGTGAGGGTACGGCGTAGCGTATGGGTTAGGGTTAGGGTTAGGGTTAGGGTTAGTTTTAGGGTTAGGGATTGGTTTAGGGTACGGGTGAGGATTAGCGTACGTGTTAGGGTTAGGGTTTGGGTTAGGGTTAGGGTACACGTTAGGATTAGGGTATTTATTAAACCTATCCCACTCTCTAGATACCACTTAGCACGTAAAGGAATATTATTTAGGGTCCAGCCATGGAGAAGATTTTCGTTACTAGGATAAGATAAAGAATAAACACATTATAAAAAAATCACATTAGGATTTTCTTTTTAACCTGTTCCTTAAAACACTAGTGCTTAGGAAATCTAATGGAGGCAAAAGCAGTCAAGGGTAGTTTAGGGTTAGGGTTAGGGTTAGGGTTAGTGTTAGGGTTAGGGTACGGCTTAGGGTATGGGATAGGGTATGGGTGAGGGTACGGCATAGGGTAGGGTTTAGGGTTAGGGTTAGTGTTAGGGTTAGGGTATGGCTTAGGGTACGGGTGAGGGTACGGGTGAGGGTACTGCGTAGGGTATTGGTTAGGGTTAGGGTACGGCTTAGGATACGTGTTAGGGTACGGGTTAGGGTACGGCGTAGAGTGTGGGTTAAGGTTAGGGTTAGTGTTAGGGTTAGGGTTACGGTACGTCTTAGGGTATGTGTTAGGGTACGGGTGAGGGTACGGCGTAGGTTATGGGTTAGGGTTAGGGTTAGGGTTAGGGTTAGGGTACGGCTTAGGATACGGGTTAGGGTACGGTTGAGTGTACGGCGTAGGTTATGGGTTAGGGTTAGGGTTAGTGTTAGGGTTATGGTACGGCTTAAGTTATGGGATAGGGTACAGGTGAGGGTATGGCATAGGGTAGGGGTTAGGGTTAGGGTTAGGGTTAGGGTTAGGGTTAGGGTACGGCTTAGGGTACGGGTGAGGCTATGGGTGAGGATACTGCGTAGGGTATTGGTTAGGGTTAGGGTACGGCTTAGGATACGGGTTAGGGTACGTGTTAGGGTATGGCGTACGGTATGGGTTAGGGTTAGGGTTAGGGTTAGGGTTAGGGTACGGCTTAGGGTACGGGTTAGGGTACGGGTGAGGTTACGGCGTAGGGTATAGTTTAGGGTTAGGGTTAGGGTTAGGGTACGGCTTAGGATACGGGTTAGGGTACGGGTGAGGGTACGGCGTAGCATATGTTTTAGGGTTAGGGTTAGGGTACGGCTTAGGGTATGGGTTAGGGTACGGGTGAGGGTACGGTGTAGGTTATGGGTTAGGGTTAGGGTTAGGGTTAGGGTTAGTTTTAGGGTTAGGGATTGGTTTAGGGTACGGGTTAGGATTAGCATACGTGTTCGGGTTAGGGTTTTGGTTAGGGTTAGGGTACGCGTTAGGGTTAGGGTATGGGTTAGGTTTAGGGTACACTTTAGGATTAGGGTATTTATTAAACCTATCCCACTCTCTAGATACCACTTAGCACGTAAAGGATTATTATTTGGGGTTCAGCCATGGAGAAGATTTTAGTCACTAGGATAAGATAAAGAATAAACACATTATAAAAAAATCACATAAGGTTTTCTTTTTAACCTGTTCCTTAAAACACTAGTGTTTAGGAAATCTAATGGAGGCAAAAGCAGTAAAGGGTAGTTTAGGGTTAGGGTTAGGGTTAGGGTTAGGGGAGGGCTTAGGATACCGGTGAGGGTACTGGTGAGGGTACTGCGTAGGTTATTGGTTAGGGTTAGGGTACGGCTTAGGATACGGGTTAGGATATGGGTTAGGTTACGGCGTTGGGTATGGGTGAGGGTTAGGGTTAGGGTTAGGGTAAGGCTTTGGGTACGGGTTAGGGTACGGGTGAGGGTACGGCATAGGGTAGAGGTTAGGGTTAGGTTTAGGGTTAGGGTACGGCTTAGGATACGGGTTAGGGTATGGGTGAGGGTACGGCGTAGCGTATGGGTTAGGGTTAGGGTTAGGGTTAGGGTTAGTTTTAGGGTTAGGGATTGGTTTAGGGTACGGGTGAGGATTAGCGTACGTGTTAGGGTTAGGGTTTGGGTTAGGGTTAGGGTACGCATTAGGGTTAGGGTTAGGGTACACGTTAGGATTAGGGTATTTATTAAACCTATCCCACTCTCTAGATACCACTTAGCACGTAAAGGAATATTATTTAGGGTCCAGCCATGGAGAAGATTTTCGTTACTAGGATAAGATAAAGAATAAACACATTATAAAAAAATCACATTAGGATTTTCTTTTTAACCTGTTCCTTAAAACACTAGTGCTTAGGAAATCTAATGGAGGCAAAAGCAGTCAAGGGTAGTTTAGGGTTAGGGTTAGGGTTAGTGTTAGGGTTAGGGTACGGCTTAGGGTATGGGATAGGGTATGGGTGAGGGTACGGCATAGGGTAGGGTTTAGGGTTAGGGTTAGTGTTAGGGTTAGGGTTAGGGTATGGCTTAGGGTACGGGTGAGGGTACTGTGTAGGTCATTGGTTAGGGTTAGGTTAAGGCTTAGGATACAGGTTATTGTATGGGTTAGGGTACGGCGCAGGGTATGGGTAAGGGTTAGGGTTAGGGTTAGGGTTAGAGTTAGGGTACGGCTTAGGGTACGGGTTAGGGTACGGGTGAGGGTACGGCGTAGTGTATAGGTTAGGGTTAGTGTTAGGGTACGGCTTTGGGTACGGGTTAGGTTACGGGTGAGGGTACGGCGTAGGGTATGGGTTAGGGTTAGGGTTAGGGTTAGTGTTAGTGTTAGGGTTAGGGTACGGCTTAGCGTATGGGATAGGGTACGGGTGAGGGTACGGCGTAGGGTAGGGGTTAGGGTTAGAGTTAGGGTTAGGGTTGGGGTTAGGGTACGGCTTAGGGTACGGGTGAGGGTACGGGTGAGGGTACTGCGTAGGGTATTGGTTAGGGTTAGGATACGGCTTAGGATACGGGTTAGGGTACGGGTTAGGGTATGGCGTAGGGTATGGGTTAGGGTTAGGGTTAGGGTTAGGGTTAGGGTTAGGGTACGGCTTAGGATACGGGTTAGGGTACGGGTGAGGGTACGGCGTAGCGTATGGGTTAGGGTTAGGGTTAGGGTACGTCTTAGGGTACGGGTTAGGGTACGGGTGAGGGTACGGCGTAGGGTAAGGTTTAGGGTTAGGGTTAGGGTTAGGGTTAGTTTTAGGGTTAGGGATTGGTTTAGGGTACGGGTTAGGATTAGCGTACCTGTTAGGGTTAGGTTTTCGGTTAGGGTTAGGGTACGCGTTAGGGTTAGGGTATGGGTTAGGGTTAGGGTACACGTTAGGATTAGGGTATTTATTAAACCTATCCCACTCTCTAGATACCACTTAGCACGTAAAGGAATATTATTTAGGGTCCAGCCATGGAGAAGATTTTCGTTACTAGGATAAGATAAAGAATAAACACATTATAAAAAAATCACATTAGGATTTTCTTTTTAACCTGTTCCTTAAAACACTAGTGCTTAGGAAATCTAATGGAGGCAAAAGCAGTCAAGGGTAGTTTAGGGTTAGGGTTAGGGTTAGGGTTAGTGTTAGGGTTAGGGTACGGCTTAGGGTATGGGATAGGGTATGGGTGAGGGTACGGCATAGGGTAGGGTTTAGGGTTAGGGTTAGTGTTAGGGTTAGGGTTAGGGTATGGCTTAGGGTACGGGTGAGGCTATGGGTGAGGATACTGCGTAGGGTATTGGTTAGGGTTAGGGTACGGCTTAGGATACGGGTTAGGGTACGTGTTAGGGTATGGCGTACGGTATGGGTTAGGGTTAGGGTTAGGGTTAGGGTTAGGGTTAGGGTTAGGGTACGGCTTAGGGTACGGGTTAGGGTACGGGTGAGGTTACGGCGTAGGGTATAGTTTAGGGTTAGGGTTAGGGTTAGGGTACGGCTTAGGATACGGGTTAGGGTACGGGTGAGGGTACGGCGTAGCATATGTTTTAGGGTTAGGGTTAGGGTACGGCTTAGGGTACGGGTTAGGGTACGGGTGAGGGTACGGTGTAGGTTATGGGTTAGGGTTAGGGTTAGGGTTAGGGTTAGTTTTAGGGTTAGGGATTGGTTTAGGGTACGGGTTAGGATTAGCATACGTGTTCGGGTTAGGGTTTTGGTTAGGGTTAGGGTACGCGTTAGGGTTAGGGTATGGGTTAGGTTTAGGGTACACTTTAGGATTAGGGTATTTATTAAACCTATCCCACTCTCTAGATACCACTTAGCACGTAAAGGAATATTATTTGGGGTTCAGCCATGGAGAAGATTTTGGTCACTAGGATAAGATAAAGAATAAACACATTATAAAAAAATCACATAAGGTTTTCTTTTTAACCTGTTCCTTAAAACACTAGTGTTTAGGAAATCTAATGGAGGCAAAAGCAGTAAAGGGTAGTTTAGGGTTAGGGTTAGGGTTAGGGTTAGGGGAGGGCTTAGGATACCGGTGAGGGTACTGGTGAGGGTACTGCGTAGGTTATTGGTTAGGGTTAGGGTACGGCTTAGGATACGGGTTAGGATATGGGTTAGGTTACGGCGTTGGGTATGGGTGAGGGTTAGGGTTAGGGTTAGGGTAAGGCTTTGGGTACGGGTTAGGGTACGGGTGAGGGTACGGCGTAGGGTAGAGGTTAGGGTTAGGTTTAGGGTTAGGGTACGGCTTAGGATACGGGTTAGGGTATGGGTGAGGGTACGGCGTAGCGTATGGGTTAGGGTTAGGGTTAGGGTTAGGGTTAGTTTTAGGGTTAGGGATTGGTTTAGGGTACGGGTGAGGATTAGCGTACGTGTTAGGGTTAGGGTTTGGGTTAGGGTTAGGGTACGCATTAGGGTTAGGGTTAGGGTACACGTTAGGATTAGGGTATTTATTAAACCTATCCCACTCTCTAGATACCACTTAGCACGTAAAGGAATATTATTTAGGGTCCAGCCATGGAGAAGATTTTCGTTACTAGGATAAGATAAAGAATAAACACATTATAAAAAAATCACATTAGGATTTTCTTTTTAACCTGTTCCTTAAAACACTAGTGCTTAGGAAATCTAATGGAGGCAAAAGCAGTCAAGGGTAGTTTAGGGTTAGGGTTAGGGTTAGGGTTAGTGTTAGGGTTAGGGTACGGCTTAGGGTATGGGATAGGGTATGGGTGAGGGTACGGCATAGGGTAGGGTTTAGGGTTAGGGTTAGTGTTAGGGTTAGGGTTAGGGTATGGCTTAGGGTACGGGTGAGGGTACTGTGTAGGTCATTGGTTAGGGTTAGGTTAAGGCTTAGGATACAGGTTATTGTATGGGTTAGGGTACGGCGCAGGGTATGGGTAAGGGTTAGGGTTAGGGTTAGGGTTAGAGTTAGGGTACGGCTTAGGGTACGGGTTAGGGTACGTGTGAGGGTACGGCGTAGGGTATAGGTTAGGGTTAGGGTTAGGGTACGGCTTTGGGTACGGGTTAGGTTACGGGTGAGGGTACGGCGTAGGGTATGGGTTAGGGTTAGGGTTAGGGTTAGTGTTAGTGTTAGGGTTAGGGTACGGCTTAGCGTATGGGATAGGGTACGGGTGAGGGTACGGCGTAGGGTAGGGGTTAGGGTTAGAGTTAGGGTTAGGGTTGGGGTTAGGGTACGGCTTAGGGTACGGGTGAGGGTACGGGTGAGGGTACTGCGTAGGGTATTGGTTAGGGTTAGGATACGGCTTAGGATACGGGTTAGGGTACGGGTTAGGGTATGGCATAGGGTATGGGTTAGGGTTAGGGTTAGGGTTAGGGTTAGGGTTAGGGTATGGCTTAGGATACAGGTTAGGGTACGGCTGAGGGTACGGCATAGCGTATGGGTTAGGGTTAGGGTTAGGGTACGTCTTAGGGTACGGGTTAGGGTACGGGTGAGGGTACGGCATAGGGTAAGGTTTAGGGTTAGGGTTAGGGTTAGGGTTAGTTTTAGGGTTAGGGATTGGTTTAGGGTACGGGTTAGGATTAGCGTACGTGTTAGGGTTAGGTTTTCGGTTAGGGTTAGGGTACGCGTTAGGGTTAGGGTATGGGTTAGGGTTAGGGTACACGTTAGGATTAGGGTATTTATTAAACCTATCCCACTCTCTAGATACCACTTAGCACGTAAAGGAATATTATTTAGGGTCCAGCCATGGAGAAGATTTTCGTTACTAGGATAAGATAAAGAATAAACACATTATAAAAAAATCACATTAGGATTTTCTTTTTAACCTGTTCCTTAAAACACTAGTGCTTAGGAAATCTAATGGAGGCAAAAGCAGTCAAGGGTAGTTTAGGGTTAGGGTTAGGGTTAGGGTTAGTGTTAGGGTTAGGGTACGGCTTAGGGTATGGGATAGGGTATGGGTGAGGGTACGGCATAGGGTAGGGTTTAGGGTTAGGGTTAGTGTTAGGGTTAGGGTATGGCTTAGGGTACGGGTGAGGGTACGGGTGAGGGTACTGCGTAGGGTATTGGTTAGGGTTAGGGTACGGCTTAGGATACGTGTTAGGGTACGGGTTAGGGTACGGCGTAGAGTGTGGGTTAAGGTTAGGGTTAGTGTTAGGTTTAGGGTTACGGTACGTCTTAGGGTATGTGTTAGGGTACGGGTGAGGGTACGGCGTAGGTTATGGGTTAGGGTTAGGGTTAGGGTTAGGGTTAGGGTACGGCTTAGGATACGGGTTAGGGTACGGGTGAGGGTACGGCGTAGGTTATGGGTTAGGGTTAGGGTTAGTGTTAGGGTTATGGTACGGCTTAAGTTATGGGATAGGGTACAGGTGAGGGTATGGCATAGGGTAGGGGTTAGGGTTAGGGTTAGGGTTAGGGTTAGGGTTAGGGTACGGCTTAGGGTACGGGTGAGGCTATGGGTGAGGATACTGCGTAGGGTATTGGTTAGGGTTAGGGTACGGCTTAGGATACGGGTTAGGGTACGTGTTAGGGTATGGCGTACGGTATGGGTTAGGGTTAGGGTTAGGGTTAGGGTTAGGGTACGGCTTAGGGTACGGGTTAGGGTACGGGTGAGGTTACGGCGTAGGGTATAGTTTAGGGTTAGGGTTAGGGTTAGGGTACGGCTTAGGATACGGGTTAGGGTACGGGTGAGGGTACGGCGTAGCATATGTTTTAGGGTTAGGGTCAGGGTACGGCTTAGGGTACGGGTTAGGGTACGGGTGAGGGTACGGTGTAGGTTATGGGTTAGGGTTAGGGTTAGGGTTAGGGTTAGTTTTAGGGTTAGGGATTGGTTTAGGGTACGGGTTAGGATTAGCATACGTGTTCGGGTTGGGTTTTGGTTAGGGTTAGGGTACGCGTTAGGGTTAGGGTATGGGTTAGGTTTAGGGTACACTTTAGGATTAGGGTATTTATTAAACCTATCCCACTCTCTAGATACCACTTAGCACGTAAAGGAATATTATTTGGGGTTCAGCCATGGAGAAGATTTTAGTCACTAGGATAAGATAAAGAATAAACACATTATAAAAAAATCACATAAGGTTTTCTTTTTAACCTGTTCCTTAAAACACTAGTGTTTAGGAAATCTAATGGAGGCAAAAGCAGTAAAGGGTAGTTTAGGGTTAGGGTTAGGGTTAGGGTTAGGGTAGGGCTTAGGATACCGGTGAGGGTACTGGTGAGGGTACTGCGTAGGTTATTGGTTAGGGTTAGGGTACGGCTTAGGATACGGGTTAGGATATGGGTTAGGTTACGGCGTTGGGTATGGGTGAGGGTTAGGGTTAGGGTTAGGGTAAGGCTTTGGGTACGGGTTAGGGTACGGGTGAGGGTGCGGCGTAGGGTAGAGGTTAGGGTTAGGTTTAGGGTTAGGGTACGGCTTAGGATACGGGTTAGGGTATGGGTGAGGGTACGGCGTAGCGTATGGGTTAGGGTTAGGGTTAGGGTTAGGGTTAGTTTTAGGGTTAGGGATTGGTTTAGGGTACGGGTGAGGATTAGCGTACGTGTTAGGGTTAGGGTTTGGGTTAGGGTTAGGGTACACGTTAGGATTAGGGTATTTATTAAACCTATCCCACTCTCTAGATACCACTTAGCACGTAAAGGAATATTATTTAGGGTCCAGCCATGGAGAAGATTTTCGTTACTAGGATAAGATAAAGAATAAACACATTATAAAAAAATCACATTAGGATTTTCTTTTTAACCTGTTCCTTAAAACACTAGTGCTTAGGAAATCTAATGGAGGCAAAAGCAGTCAAGGGTAGTTTAGGGTTAGGGTTAGGGTTAGGGTTAGTGTTAGGGTTAGGGTACGGCTTAGGGTATGGGATAGGGTATGGGTGAGGGTACGGCATAGGGTAGGGTTTAGGGTTAGGGTTAGTGTTAGGGTTAGGGTATGGCTTAGGGTACGGGTGAGGGTACGGGTGAGGGTACTGCGTAGGGTATTGGTTAGGGTTAGGGTACGGCTTAGGATACGTGTTAGGGTACGGGTTAGGGTACGGCGTAGAGTGTGGGTTAAGGTTAGGGTTAGTGTTAGGTTTAGGGTTACGGTACGTCTTAGGGTATGTGTTAGGGTACGGGTGAGGGTACGGCGTAGGTTATGGGTTAGGGTTAGGGTTAGGGTTAGGGTTAGGGTACGGCTTAGGATACGGGTTAGGGTACGGGTGAGGGTACGGCGTAGGTTATGGGTTAGGGTTAGGGTTAGTGTTAGGGTTATGGTACGGCTTAAGTTATGGGATAGGGTACAGGTGAGGGTATGGCATAGGGTAGGGGTTAGGGTTAGGGTTAGGGTTAGGGTTAGGGTTAGGGTACGGCTTAGGGTACGGGTGAGGCTATGGGTGAGGATACTGCGTAGGGTATTGGTTAGGGTTAGGGTACGGCTTAGGATACGGGTTAGGGTACGTGTTAGGGTATGGCGTACGGTATGGGTTAGGGTTAGGGTTAGGGTTAGGGTTAGGGTACGGCTTAGGGTACGGGTTAGGGTACGGGTGAGGTTACGGCGTAGGGTATAGTTTAGGGTTAGGGTTAGGGTTAGGGTACGGCTTAGGATACGGGTTAGGGTACGGGTGAGGGTACGGCGTAGCATATGTTTTAGGGTTAGGGTCAGGGTACGGCTTAGGGTACGGGTTAGGGTACGGGTGAGGGTACGGTGTAGGTTATGGGTTAGGGTTAGGGTTAGGGTTAGGGTTAGTTTTAGGGTTAGGGATTGGTTTAGGGTACGGTTTAGGATTAGCATACGTGTTCGGGTTAGGGTTTTGGTTAGGGTTAGGGTACGCGTTAGGGTTAGGGTATGGGTTAGGTTTAGGGTACACTTTAGGATTAGGGTATTTATTAAACCTATCCCACTCTCTAGATACTACTTAGCACGTAAAGGATTATTATTTGGGGTTCAGCCATGGAGAAGATTTTAGTCACTAGGATAAGATAAAGAATAAACACATTATAAAAAAATCACATAAGGTTTTCTTTTTAACCTGTTCCTTAAAACACTAGTGTTTAGGAAATCTAATGGAGGCAAAAGCAGTAAAGGGTAGTTTAGGGTTAGGGTTAGGGTTAGGGTTAGGGGAGGGCTTAGGATACCGGTGAGGGTACTGGTGAGGGTACTGCGTAGGTTATTGGTTAGGGTTAGGGTACGGCTTAGGATACGGGTTAGGATATGGGTTAGGTTACGGCGTTGGGTATGGGTGAGGGTTAGGGTTAGGGTTAGGGTAAGGCTTTGGGTACGGGTTAGGGTACGGGTGAGGGTACGGCATAGGGTAGAGGTTAGGGTTAGGTTTAGGGTTAGGGTACGGCTTAGGATACGGGTTAGGGTATGGGTGAGGGTACGGCGTAGCGTATGGGTTAGGGTTAGGGTTAGGGTTAGGGTTAGTTTTAGGGTTAGGGATTGGTTTAGGGTACGGGTGAGGATTAGCGTACGTGTTAGGGTTAGGGTTTGGGTTAGGGTTAGGGTACGCATTAGGGTTAGGGTTAGGGTACACGTTAGGATTAGGGTATTTATTAAACCTATCCCACTCTCTAGATACCACTTAGCACGTAAAGGAATATTATTTAGGGTCCAGCCATGGAGAAGATTTTCGTTACTAGGATAAGATAAAGAATAAACACATTATAAAAAAATCACATTAGGATTTTCTTTTTAACCTGTTCCTTAAAACACTAGTGCTTAGGAAATCTAATGGAGGCAAAAGCAGTCAAGGGTAGTTTAGGGTTAGGGTTAGGGTTAGTGTTAGGGTTAGGGTACGGCTTAGGGTATGGGATAGGGTATGGGTGAGGGTACGGCATAGGGTAGGGTTTAGGGTTAGGGTTAGTGTTAGGGTTAGGGTTAGGGTATGGCTTAGGGTACGGGTGAGGGTACTGTGTAGGTCATTGGTTAGGGTTAGGTTAAGGCTTAGGATACAGGTTATTGTATGGGTTAGGGTACGGCGCAGGGTATGGGTAAGGGTTAGGGTTAGGGTTAGGGTTAGAGTTAGGGTACGGCTTAGGGTACGGGTTAGGGTACGGGTGAGGGTACGGCGTAGTGTATAGGTTAGGGTTAGTGTTAGGGTACGGCTTTGGGTACGGGTTAGGTTACGGGTGAGGGTACGGCGTAGGGTATGGGTTAGGGTTAGGGTTAGGGTTAGTGTTAGTGTTAGGGTTAGGGTACGGCTTAGCGTATGGGATAGGGTACGGGTGAGGGTACGGCGTAGGGTAGGGGTTAGGGTTAGAGTTAGGGTTAGGGTTGGGGTTAGGGTACGGCTTAGGGCACGGGTGAGGGTACGGGTGAGGGTACTGCGTAGGGTATTGGTTAGGGTTAGGATACGGCTTAGGATACGGGTTAGGGTACGGGTTAGGGTATGGCGTAGGGTATGGGTTAGGGTTAGGGTTAGGGTTAGGGTTAGGGTTAGTGTACGGCTTAGGATACGGGTTAGGGTACGGGTGAGGGTACGGCGTAGCGTATGGGTTAGGGTTAGGGTTAGGGTACGTCTTAGGGTACGGGTTAGGGTACGGGTGAGGGTACGGCGTAGGGTAAGGTTTAGGGTTAGGGTTAGGGTTAGGGTTAGTTTTAGGGTTAGGGATTGGTTTAGGGTACGGGTTAGGATTAGCGTACCTGTTAGGGTTAGGTTTTCGGTTAGGGTTAGGGTATGCGTTAGGGTTAGGGTATGGGTTAGGGTTAGGGTACACGTTAGGATTAGGGTATTTATTAAACCTATCCCACTCTCTAGATACCACTTAGCACGTAAAGGAATATTATTTAGGGTCCAGCCATGGAGAAGATTTTCGTTACTAGGATAAGATAAAGAATAAACACATTATAAAAAAATCACATTAGGATTTTCTTTTTAACCTGTTCCTTAAAACACTAGTGCTTAGGAAATCTAATGGAGGCAAAAGCAGTCAAGGGTAGTTTAGGGTTAGGGTTAGGGTTAGGGTTAGTGTTAGGGTTAGGGTACGGCTTAGGGTATGGGATAGGGTATGGGTGAGGGTACGGCATAGGGTAGGGTTTAGGGTTAGGGTTAGTGTTAGGGTTAGGGTTAGGGTATGGCTTAGGGTACGGGTGAGGCTATGGGTGAGGATACTGCGTAGGGTATTGGTTAGGGTTAGGGTACGGCTTAGGATACGGGTTAGGGTACGTGTTAGGGTATGGCGTACGGTATGGGTTAGGGTTAGGGCTGGGTTAGGGTTAGGGTTAGGGTTAGGGTACGGCTTAGGGTACGGGTTAGGGTACGGGTGAGGTTACGGCGTAGGGTATAGTTTAGGGTTAGGGTTAGGGTTAGGGTACGGCTTAGGATACGGGTTAGGGTACGGGTGAGGGTACGGCGTAGCATATGTTTTAGGGTTAGGGTTAGGGTACGGCTTAGGGTACGGGTTAGGGTACGGGTGAGGGTACGGTGTAGGTTATGGGTTAGGGTTAGGGTTAGGGTTAGGGTTAGTTTTAGGGTTAGGGATTGGTTTAGGGTACGGGTTAGGATTAGCATACGTGTTCGGGTTAGGGTTTTGGTTAGGGTTAGGGTACGCGTTAGGGTTAGGGTATGGGTTAGGTTTAGGGTACACTTTAGGATTAGGGTATTTATTAAACCTATCCCACTCTCTAGATACCACTTAGCACGTAAAGGAATATTATTTGGGGTTCAGCCACGGAGAAGATTTTAGTCACTAGGATAAGATAAAGAATAAACACATTATAAAAAAATCACATAAGGTTTTCTTTTTAACCTGTTCCTTAAAACACTAGTGTTTAGGAAATCTAATGGAGGCAAAAGCAGTAAAGGGTAGTTTAGGGTTAGGGTTAGGGTTAGGGTTAGGGGAGGGCTTAGGATACCGGTGAGGGTACTGGTGAGGGTACTGCGTAGGTTATTGGTTAGGGTTAGGGTACGGCTTAGGATACGGGTTAGGATATGGGTTAGGTTACGGCGTTGGGTATGGGTGAGGGTTAGGGTTAGGGTTAGGGTAAGGCTTTGGGTACGGGTTAGGGTACGGGTGAGGGTACGGCGTAGGGTAGAGGTTAGGGTTAGGTTTAGGGTTAGGGTACGGCTTAGGATACGGGTTAGGGTATGGGTGAGGGTACGGCGTAGCGTATGGGTTAGGGTTAGGGTTAGGGTTAGGGTTAGTTTTAGGGTTAGGGATTGGTTTAGGGTACGGGTGAGGATTAGCGTACGTGTTAGGGTTAGGGTTTGGGTTAGGGTTAGGGTACGCATTAGGGTTAGGGTTAGGGTACACGTTAGGATTAGGGTATTTATTAAACCTATCCCACTCTCTAGATACCACTTAGCACGTAAAGGAATATTATTTAGGGTCCAGCCATGGAGAAGATTTTCGTTACTAGGATAAGATAAAGAATAAACACATTATAAAAAAATCACATTAGGATTTTCTTTTTAACCTGTTCCTTAAAACACTAGTGCTTAGGAAATCTAATGGAGGCAAAAGCAGTCAAGGGTAGTTTAGGGTTAGGGTTAGGGTTAGTGTTAGGGTTAGGGTATGGCTTAGGGTACGGGTGAGGGTACGGGTGAGGGTACTGCGTAGGGTATTGGTTAGGGTTAGGGTACGGCTTAGGATACGTGTTAGGGTATGGGTTAGGGTACGGCGTAGAGTGTGGGTTAAGGTTAGGGTTAGTGTTAGGGTTAGGGTTACGGTACGTCTTAGGGTATGTGTTAGGGTACGGGTGAGGGTACGGCGTAGGTTATGGGTTAGGGTTAGGGTTAGGGTTAGGGTTAGGGTTAGGGTATGGCTTAGGATACGGGTTAGGGTACGGGTGAGGGTACGGCGTAGGTTATGGGTTAGGGTTAGGGTTAGTGTTAGGGTTATGGTACGGCTTAAGTTATGGGATAGGGTACAGGTGAGGGTATGGCATAGGGTAGGGGTTAGGGTTAGGGTTAGGGTTAGGGTTAGGGTTAGGGTACGGCTTAGGGTACGGGTGAGGCTATGGGTGAGGATACTGCGTAGGGTATTGGTTAGGGTTAGGGTACGGCTTAGGATACGGGTTAGGGTACGTGTTAGGGTATGGCGTACGGTATGGGTTAGGGTTAGGGTTAGGGTTAGGGTTAGGGTACGGCTTAGGGTACGGGTTAGGGTACGGGTGAGGTTACGGCGTAGGGTATAGTTTAGGGTTAGGGTTAGGGTTAGGGTACGGCTTAGGATACGGGTTAGGGTACGGGTGAGGGTACGGCGTAGCATATGTTTTAGGGTTAGGGTTAGGGTACGGCTTAGGGTACGGGTTAGGGTACGGGTGAGGGTACGGTGTAGGTTACGGGTTAGGGTTAGGGTTAGGGTTAGGGTTAGTTTTAGGGTTAGGGATTGGTTTAGGGTACGGGTTAGGATTAGCATACGTGTTCGGGTTAGGGTTTTGGTTAGGGTTAGGGTACGCGTTAGGGTTAGGGTATGGGTTAGGTTTAGGGTACACTTTAGGATTAGGGTATTTATTAAACCTATCCCACTCTCTAGATACCACTTAGCACGTAAAGGATTATTATTTGGGGTTCAGCCATGGAGAAGATTTTAGTCACTAGGATAAGATAAAGAATAAACACATTATAAAAAAATCACATAAGGTTTTCTTTTTAACCTGTTCCTTAAAACACTAGTGTTTAGGAAATCTAATGGAGGCAAAAGCAGTAAAGGGTAGTTTAGGGTTAGGGTTAGGGTTAGGGTTAGGGGAGGGCTTAGGATACCGGTGAGGGTACTGGTGAGGGTACTGCGTAGGTTATTGGTTAGGGTTAGGGTACGGCTTAGGATACGGGTTAGGATATGGGTTAGGTTACGGCGTTGGGTATGGGTGAGGGTTAGGGTTAGGGTTAGGGTAAGGCTTTGGGTACGGGTTAGGGTACGGGTGAGGGTACGGCATAGGGTAGAGGTTAGGGTTAGGTTTAGGGTTAGGGTACGGCTTAGGATACGGGTTAGGGTATGGGTGAGGGTACGGCGTAGCGTATGGGTTAGGGTTAGGGTTAGGGTTAGGGTTAGTTTTAGGGTTAGGGATTGGTTTAGGGTACGGGTGAGGATTAGCGTACGTGTTAGGGTTAGGGTTTGGGTTAGGGTTAGGGTACGCATTAGGGTTAGGGTTAGGGTACACGTTAGGATTAGGGTATTTATTAAACCTATCCCACTCTCTAGATACCACTTAGCACGTAAAGGAATATTATTTAGGGTCCAGCCATGGAGAAGATTTTCGTTACTAGGATAAGATAAAGAATAAACACATTATAAAAAAATCACATTAGGATTTTCTTTTTAACCTGTTCCTTAAAACACTAGTGCTTAGGAAATCTAATGGAGGCAAAAGCAGTCAAGGGTAGTTTAGGGTTAGGGTTAGGGTTAGTGTTAGGGTTAGGGTACGGCTTAGGGTATGGGATAGGGTATGGGTGAGGGTACGGCATAGGGTAGGGTTTAGGGTTAGGGTTAGTGTTAGGGTTAGGGTTAGGGTATGGCTTAGGGTATGGGTGAGGGTACTGTGTAGGTCATTGGTTAGGGTTAGGTTAAGGCTTAGGATACAGGTTATTGTATGGGTTAGGGTACGGCGCAGGGTATGGGTAAGGGTTAGGGTTAGGGTTAGGGTTAGAGTTAGGGTACGGCTTAGGGTACGGGTTAGGGTACGGGTGAGGGTACGGCGTAGTGTATAGGTTAGGGTTAGTGTTAGGGTACGGCTTTGGGTACGGGTTAGGTTACGGGTGAGGGTACGGCGTAGGGTATGGGTTAGGGTTAGGGTTAGGGTTAGTGTTAGTGTTAGGGTTAGGGTACGGCTTAGCGTATGGGATAGGGTACGGGTGAGGGTACGGCGTAGGGTAGGGGTTAGGGTTAGAGTTAGGGTTAGGGTTGGGGTTAGGGTACGGCTTAGGGTACGGGTGAGGGTACGGGTGAGGGTACTGCGTAGGGTATTGGTTAGGGTTAGGATACGGCTTAGGATACGGGTTAGGGTACGGGTTAGGGTATGGCGTAGGGTATGGGTTAGGGTTAGGGTTAGGGTTAGGGTTAGGGTTAGGGTACGGCTTAGGATACGGGTTAGGGTACGGGTGAGGGTACGGCGTAGCGTATGGGTTAGGGTTAGGGTTAGGGTACGTCTTAGGGTACGGGTTAGGGTACGGGTGAGGGTACGGCGTAGGGTAAGGTTTAGGGTTAGGGTTAGGGTTAGGGTTAGTTTTAGGGTTAGGGATTGGTTTAGGGTACGGGTTAGGATTAGCGTACCTGTTAGGGTTAGGTTTTCGGTTAGGGTTAGGGTACGCGTTAGGGTTAGGGTATGGGTTAGGGTTAGGGTACACGTTAGGATTAGGGTATTTATTAAACCTATCCCACTCTCTAGATACCACTTAGCACGTAAAGGAATATTATTTAGGGTCCAGCCATGGAGAAGATTTTCGTTACTAGGATAAGATAAAGAATAAACACATTATAAAAAAATCACATTAGGATTTTCTTTTTAACCTGTTCCTTAAAACACTAGTGCTTAGGAAATCTAATGGAGGCAAAAGCAGTCAAGGGTAGTTTAGGGTTAGGGTTAGGGTTAGGGTTAGTGTTAGGGTTAGGGTACGGCTTAGGGTATGGGATAGGGTATGGGTGAGGGTACGGCATAGGGTAGGGTTTAGGGTTAGGGTTAGTGTTAGGGTTAGGGTTAGGGTATGGCTTAGGGTACGGGTGAGGCTATGGGTGAGGATACTGCGTAGGGTATTGGTTAGGGTTAGGGTACGGCTTAGGATACGGGTTAGGGTACGTGTTAGGGTATGGCGTACGGTATGGGTTAGGGTTAGGGTTAGGGTTAGGGTTAGGGTTAGGGTTAGGGTACGGCTTAGGGTACGGGTTAGGGTACGGGTGAGGTTACGGCGTAGGGTATAGTTTAGGGTTAGGGTTAGGGTTAGGGTACGGCTTAGGATACGGGTTAGGGTACGGGTGAGGGTACGGCGTAGCATATGTTTTAGGGTTAGGGTTAGGGTACGGCTTAGGGTACGGGTTAGGGTACGGGTGAGGGTACGGTGTAGGTTATGGGTTAGGGTTAGGGTTAGGGTTAGGGTTAGTTTTAGGGTTAGGGATTGGTTTAGGGCACGGGTTAGGATTAGCATACGTGTTCGGGTTAGGGTTTTGGTTAGGGTTAGGGTACGCGTTAGGGTTAGGGTATGGGTTAGGTTTAGGGTACACTTTAGGATTAGGGTATTTATTAAACCTATCCCACTCTCTAGATACCACTTAGCACGTAAAGGAATATTATTTGGGGTTCAGCCATGGAGAAGATTTTAGTCACTAGGATAAGATAAAGAATAAACACATTATAAAAAAATCACATAAGGTTTTCTTTTTAACCTGTTCCTTAAAACACTAGTGTTTAGGAAATCTAATGGAGGCAAAAGCAGTAAAGGGTAGTTTAGGGTTAGGGTTAGGGTTAGGGTTAGGGGAGGGCTTAGGATACCGGTGAGGGTACTGGTGAGGGTACTGCGTAGGTTATTGGTTAGGGTTAGGGTACGGCTTAGGATACGGGTTAGGATATGGGTTAGGTTACGGCGTTGGGTATGGGTGAGGGTTAGGGTTAGGGTTAGGGTAAGGCTTTGGGTACGGGTTAGGGTACGGGTGAGGGTACGGCGTAGGGTAGAGGTTAGGGTTAGGTTTAGGGTTAGGGTACGGCTTAGGATACGGGTTAGGGTATGGGTGAGGGTACGGCGTAGCGTATGGGTTAGGGTTAGGGTTAGGGTTAGGGTTAGTTTTAGGGTTAGGGATTGGTTTAGGGTACGGGTGAGGATTAGCGTACGTGTTAGGGTTAGGGTTTGGGTTAGGGTTAGGGTACGCATTAGGGTTAGGGTTAGGGTACACGTTAGGATTAGGGTATTTATTAAACCTATCCCACTCTCTAGATACCACTTAGCACGTAAAGGAATATTATTTAGGGTCCAGCCATGGAGAAGATTTTCGTTACTAGGATAAGATAAAGAATAAACACATTATAAAAAAATCACATTAGGATTTTCTTTTTAACCTGTTCCTTAAAACACTAGTGCTTAGGAAATCTAATGGAGGCAAAAGCAGTCAAGGGTAGTTTAGGGTTAGGGTTAGGGTTAGGGTTAGTGTTAGGGTTAGGGTACGGCTTAGGGTATGGGATAGGGTATGGGTGAGGGTACGGCATAGGGTAGGGTTTAGGGTTAGGGTTAGTGTTAGGGTTAGGGTTAGGGTATGGCTTAGGGTACGGGTGAGGGTACTGTGTAGGTCATTGGTTAGGGTTAGGTTAAGGCTTAGGATACAGGTTATTGTATGGGTTAGGGTACGGCGCAGGGTATGGGTAAGGGTTAGGGTTAGGGTTAGGGTTAGAGTTAGGGTACGGCTTAGGGTACGGGTTAGGGTACGGGTGAGGGTACGGCGTAGTGTATAGGTTAGGGTTAGGGTTAGGGTACGGCTTTGGGTACGGGTTAGGTTACGGGTGAGGGTACGGCGTAGGGTATGGGTTAGGGTTAGGGTTAGGGTTAGTGTTAGTGTTAGGGTTAGGGTACGGCTTAGCGTATGGGATAGGGTACGGGTGAGGGTACGGCGTAGGGTAGGGGTTAGGGTTAGAGTTAGGGTTAGGGTTGGGGTTAGGGTACGGCTTAGGGTACGGGTGAGGGTACGGGTGAGGGTACTGCGTAGGGTATTGGTTAGGGTTAGGATACGGCTTAGGATACGGGTTAGGGTACGGGTTAGGGTATGGCATAGGGTATGGGTTAGGGTTAGGGTTAGGGTTAGGGTTAGGGTTAGGGTATGGCTTAGGATACGGGTTAGGGTACGGCTGAGGGTACGGCATAGCGTATGGGTTAGGGTTAGGGTTAGGGTACGTCTTAGGGTACGGGTTAGGGTACGGGTGAGGGTACGGAGTAGGGTAAGGTTTAGGGTTAGGGTTAGGGTTAGGGTTAGTTTTAGGGTTAGGGATTGGTTTAGGGTACGGGTTAGGATTAGCGTACGTGTTAGGGTTAGGTTTTCGGTTAGGGTTAGGGTACGCGTTAGGGTTAGGGTATGGGTTAGGGTTAGGGTACACGTTAGGATTAGGGTATTTATTAAACCTATCCCACTCTCTAGATACCACTTAGCACGTAAAGGAATATTATTAGGGATCCAGCCATGGAGAAGATTTTAGTCACTAGGATAAGATAAAGAATAAACACATTATAAAAAAATCACATTAGGATTTTCTTTTTAACCTGTTCCTTAAAACACTAGTGCTTAGGAAATCTAATAGAGGCAAAAGCAATCAAGGGTAGTTTAGGGTTAGGGTTAGGGTTAGGGTTAGTGTTAGGGTTAGGGTACGGCTTAGGGTATGGGATAGGGTACGGGTGAGGGTACGGGTGAGGGTACTGCGTAGGGTATTGCTTAGGGTTAGGGTACGGCTTAGGATACGTGTTAGGGTACGGGTTAGGGTACGGCGTAGAGTGTGGGTTAGGGTTTGGGTTAGTGTTAGGGTTAGGGTTACGGTACTTCTTAGGGTACGTGTTAGGGTACGGGTGAGGGTACGGCGTAGGTTATGGGTTAGGGTTAGGGTTAGGGTTAGGGTTAGGGTACGGCTTAGGATACGGGTTAGGGTACGGGTGAGGGTACGGCGTAGGTTATGGGTTAGGGTTAGGGTTAGTGTTAGGGTTATGGTACGGCTTAGGTTATGGGATAGGGTACAGGTGAGGGTATGGCATAGGGTAGGTGTTAGGGTTAGGATTAGTGTTAGGGTTAGGGTTAGGGTACGGCTTAGGGTACGGGTTAGGGTACGGGTGAGGTTACGGCGTAGGGTAAGGTTTAGGGTTAGGGTTAGTTTTAGGGTTAGGGATTGGTTTAGGGTACGGGTTAGGATTAGCGTACGTGTTAGGGTTAGGTTTTCGGTTAGGGTTAGGGTACGCGTTAGGGTTAGGGTATGGGTTAGGGTTAGGGTACACGTTAGGATTAGGGTATTTATTAAACCTATCCCACTCTCTAGATACCACTTAGCGCGTAAAGGAATATTATTAGGGATCCAGCCATGGAGAAGATTTTAGTCACTAGGATAAGATAAAGAATAAACACATTATAAAAAAATCACATTAGGATTTTCTTTTTAACCTGTTCCTTAAAACACTAGTGTTTAGGAAATCTAATACAGGCAAAAGCAATCAAGGGTAGTTTAGGGTTAGGGTTAGGGTTAGGGTTAGTGTTAGGGTTAGGGTACGGCTTACGGTATGGGATAGGGTATGGGTGAGGGTACGGCGTAGGGTAGGGGTTAGGGTTAGGGTTAGGGTTAGGGTTAGGGTATGGCTTAGGGTACGGGTGAGGGTACGGGTGAGGGTACTGCGTAGGGTATTGGTTAGGGTTAGGGTACGGCTTAGGATACGTGTTAGGGTACGGGTTAGGGTACGGCGTAGAGTGTGGGTTAAGGTTAGGGTTAGTGTTAGGGTTAGGGTTACGGTACGTCTTAGGGTATGTGTTAGGGTACGGGTGAGGGTACGGCGTAGGTTATGGGTTAGGGTTAGGGTTAGGGTTAGGGTTAGGGTACGGCTTAGGATACGGGTTAGGGTACGGGTGAGGGTACGGCGTAGGTTATGGGTTAGGGTTAGGGTTAGTGTTAGGGTTATGGTACGGCTTAAGTTATGGGATAGGGTACAGGTGAGGGTATGGCATAGGGTAGGGGTTAGGGTTAGGGTTAGGGTTAGGGTTAGGGTTAGGTTACGGCTTAGGGTACGGGTGAGGCTATGGGTGAGGATACTGCGTAGGGTATTGGTTAGGGTTAGGGTACGGCTTAGGATACGGGTTAGGGTACGTGTTAGGGTATGGCGTACGGTATGGGTTAGGGTTAGGGTTAGGGTTAGGGTTAGGGTACGGCTTAGGGTACGGGTTAGGGTACGGGTGAGGTTACGGCGTAGGGTATAGTTTAGGGTTAGGGTTAGGGTTAGGGTACGGCTTAGGATACGGGTTAGGGTACGGGTGAGGGTACGGCGTAGCATATGTTTTAGGGTTAGGGTTAGGGTACGGCTTAGGGTACGGGTTAGGGTACGGGTGAGGGTACGGTGTAGGTTACGGGTTAGGGTTAGGGTTAGGGTTAGGGTTAGTTTTAGGGTTAGGGATTGGTTTAGGGTACGGGTTAGGATTAGCGTACGTGTTAGGGTTAGGGTTTGGGTTAGGGTTAGGGTACGCATTAGGGTTAGGGTTAGGGTACACGTTAGGATTAGGGTATTTATTAAACCTATCCCACTCTCTAGATACCACTTAGCACGTAAAGGTATATTATTTAGGGTCCAGCCATGGAGAAGATTTTCGTTACTAGGATAAGATAAAGAATAAACACATTATAAAAAAATCACATTAGGATTTTCTTTTTAACCTGTTCCTTAAAACACTAGTGCTTAGGAAATCTAATGGAGGCAAAAGCAGTCAAGGGTAGTTTAGGGTTAGGGTTAGGGTTAGGGTTAGTGTTAGGGTTAGGGTACGGCTTAGGGTATGGGATAGGGTATGGGTGAGGGTACGGCATAGGGTAGGGTTTAGGGTTAGGGTTAGTGTTAGGGTTAGGGTTAGGGTATGGCTTAGGGTACGGGTGAGGCTATGGGTGAGGATACTGCGTAGGGTATTGGTTAGGGTTAGGGTACGGCTTAGGATACGGGTTAGGGTACGTGTTAGGGTATGGCGTACGGTATGGGTTAGGGTTAGGGTTAGGGTTAGGGTTAGGGTTAGGGTTAGGGTACGGCTTAGGGTACGGGTTAGGGTACGGGTGAGGTTACGGCGTAGGGTATAGTTTAGGGTTAGGGTTAGGGTTAGGGTACGGCTTAGGATACGGGTTAGGGTACGGGTGAGGGTACGGCGTAGCATATGTTTTAGGGTTAGAGTTAGGGTACGGCTTAGGGTACGGGTTAGGGTACGGGTGAGGGTACGGTGTAGGTTATGGGTTAGGGTTAGGGTTAGGGTTAGGGTTAGTTTTAGGGTTAGGGATTGGTTTAGGGCACGGGTTAGGATTAGCATACGTGTTCGGGTTAGGGTTTTGGTTAGGGTTAGGGTACGCGTTAGGGTTAGGGTATGGGTTAGGTTTAGGGTACACTTTAGGATTAGGGTATTTATTAAACCTATCCCACTCTCTAGATACCACTTAGCACGTAAAGGAATATTATTTGGGGTTCAGCCATGGAGAAGATTTTAGTCACTAGGATAAGATAAAGAATAAACACATTATAAAAAAATCACATAAGGTTTTCTTTTTAACCTGTTCCTTAAAACACTAGTGTTTAGGAAATCTAATGGAGGCAAAAGCAGTAAAGGGTAGTTTAGAGTTAGGGTTAGGGTTAGGGTTAGGGGAGGGCTTAGGATACCGGTGAGGGTACTGGTGAGGGTACTGCGTAGGTTATTGGTTAGGGTTAGGGTACGGCTTAGGATACGGGTTAGGATATGGGTTAGGTTACGGCGTTGGGTATGGGTGAGGGTTAGGGTTAGGGTTAGGGTAAGGCTTTGGGTACGGGTTAGGGTACGGGTGAGGGTACGGCGTAGGGTAGAGGTTAGGGTTAGGTTTAGGGTTAGGGTACGGCTTAGGATACGGGTTAGGGTATGGGTGAGGGTACGGCGTAGCGTATGGGTTAGGGTTAGGGTTAGGGTTAGGGTTAGTTTTAGGGTTAGGGATTGGTTTAGGGTACGGGTGAGGATTAGCGTACGTGTTAGGGTTAGGGTTTGGGTTAGGGTTAGGGTACGCATTAGGGTTAGGGTTAGGGTACACGTTAGGATTAGGGTATTTATTAAACCTATCCCACTCTCTAGATACCACTTAGCACGTAAAGGAATATTATTTAGGGTCCAGCCATGGAGAAGATTTTCGTTACTAGGATAAGATAAAGAATAAACACATTATAAAAAAATCACATTAGGATTTTCTTTTTAACCTGTTCCTTAAAACACTAGTGCTTAGGAAATCTAATGGAGGCAAAAGCAGTCAAGGGTAGTTTAGGGTTAGGGTTAGGGTTAGGGTTAGTGTTAGGGTTAGGGTACGGCTTAGGGTATGGGATAGGGTATGGGTGAGGGTACGGCATAGGGTAGGGTTTAGGGTTAGGGTTAGTGTTAGGGTTAGGGTTAGGGTATGGCTTAGGGTACGGGTGAGGGTACTGTGTAGGTCATTGGTTAGGGTTAGGTTAAGGCTTAGGATACAGGTTATTGTATGGGTTAGGGTACGGCGCAGGGTATGGGTAAGGGTTAGGGTTAGGGTTAGGGTTAGAGTTAGGGTACGGCTTAGGGTACGGGTTAGGGTACGGGTGAGGGTACGGCGTAGTGTATAGGTTAGGGTTAGGGTTAGGGTACGGCTTTGGGTACGGGTTAGGTTACGGGTGAGGGTACGGCGTAGGGTATGGGTTAGGGTTAGGGTTAGGGTTAGTGTTAGTGTTAGGGTTAGGGTACGGCTTAGCGTATGGGATAGGGTACGGGTGAGGGTACGGCGTAGGGTAGGGGTTAGGGTTAGAGTTAGGGTTAGGGTTGGGGTTAGGGTACGGCTTAGGGTACGGGTGAGGGTACGGGTGAGGGTACTGCGTAGGGTATTGGTTAGGGTTAGGATACGGCTTAGGATACGGGTTAGGGTACGGGTTAGGGTATGGCATAGGGTATGGGTTAGGGTTAGGGTTAGGGTTAGGGTTAGGGTTAGGGTATGGCTTAGGATACGGGTTAGGGTACGGCTGAGGGTACGGCATAGCGTATGGGTTAGGGTTAGGGTTAGGGTACGTCTTAGGGTACGGGTTAGGGTACGGGTGAGGGTACGGAGTAGGGTAAGGTTTAGGGTTAGGGTTAGGGTTAGGGTTAGTTTTAGGGTTAGGGATTGGTTTAGGGTACGGGTTAGGATTAGCGTACGTGTTAGGGTTAGGTTTTCGGTTAGGGTTAGGGTACGCGTTAGGGTTAGGGTATGGGTTAGGGTTAGGGTACACGTTAGGATTAGGGTATTTATTAAACCTATCCCACTCTCTAGATACCACTTAGCACGTAAAGGAATATTATTAGGGATCCAGCCATGGAGAAGATTTTAGTCACTAGGATAAGATAAAGAATAAACACATTATAAAAAAATCACATTAGGATTTTCTTTTTAACCTGTTCCTTAAAACACTAGTGCTTAGGAAATCTAATAGAGGCAAAAGCAATCAAGGGTAGTTTAGGGTTAGGGTTAGGGTTAGGGTTAGTGTTAGGGTTAGGGTACGGCTTAGGGTATGGGATAGGGTACGGGTGAGGGTACGGGTGAGGGTACTGCGTAGGGTATTGCTTAGGGTTAGGGTACGGCTTAGGATACGTGTTAGGGTACGGGTTAGGGTACGGCGTAGAGTGTGGGTTAGGGTTAGGGTTAGTGTTAGGGTTAGGGTTACGGTACTTCTTAGGGTACGTGTTAGGGTACGGGTGAGGGTACGGCGTAGGTTATGGGTTAGGGTTAGGGTTAGGGTTAGGGTTAGGGTACGGCTTAGGATACGGGTTAGGGTACGGGTGAGGGTACGGCGTAGGTTATGGGTTAGGGTTAGGGTTAGTGTTAGGGTTATGGTACGGCTTAGGTTATGGGATAGGGTACAGGTGAGGGTATGGCATAGGGTAGGTGTTAGGGTTAGGGTTAGTGTTAGGGTTAGGGTTAGGGTACGGCTTAGGGTACGGGTTAGGGTACGGGTGAGGTTACGGCGTAGGGTAAGGTTTAGGGTTAGGGTTAGTTTTAGGGTTAGGGATTGGTTTAGGGTACGGGTTAGGATTAGCGTACGTGTTAGGGTTAGGTTTTCGGTTAGGGTTAGGGTACGCGTTAGGGTTAGGGTATGGGTTAGGGTTAGGGTACACTTTAGGATTAGGGTATTTATTAAACCTATCCCACTCTCTAGATACCACTTAGCGCGTAAAGGAATATTATTAGGGATCCAGCCATGGAGAAGATTTTAGTCACTAGGATAAGATAAAGAATAAACACATTATAAAAAAATCACATTAGGATTTTCTTTTTAACCTGTTCCTTAAAACACTAGTGTTTAGGAAATCTAATACAGGCAAAAGCAATCAAGGGTAGTTTAGGGTTAGGGTTAGGGTTAGGGTTAGTGTTAGGGTTAGGGTACGGCTTAGGGTATGGGATAGGGTATGGGTGAGGGTACGGCGTAGGGTAGGGGTTAGGGTTAGGGTTAGGGTTAGGGTTAGGGTATGGCTTAGGGTACGGGTGAGGGTACGGGTGAGGGTACTGCGTAGGGTATTGGTTAGGGTTAGGGTACGGCTTAGGATACGTGTTAGGGTACGGGTTAGGGTACGGCGTAGAGTGTGGGTTAAGGTTAGGGTTAGTGTTAGGGTTAGGGTTACGGTACGTCTTAGGGTATGTGTTAGGGTACGGGTGAGGGTACGGCGTAGGTTATGGGTTAGGGTTAGGGTTAGGGTTAGGGTTAGGGTACGGCTTAGGATACGGGTTAGGGTACGGGTGAGGGTACGGCGTAGGTTATGGGTTAGGGTTAGGGTTAGTGTTAGGGTTATGGTACGGCTTAAGTTATGGGATAGGGTACAGGTGAGGGTATGGCATAGGGTAGGGGTTAGGGTTAGGGTTAGGGTTAGGGTTAGGGTTAGGTTACGGCTTAGGGTACGGGTGAGGCTATGGGTGAGGATACTGCGTAGGGTATTGGTTAGGGTTAGGGTACGGCTTAGGATACGGGTTAGGGTACGTGTTAGGGTATGGCGTACGGTATGGGTTAGGGTTAGGGTTAGGGTTAGGGTTAGGGTATGGCTTAGGGTACGGGTTAGGGTACGGGTGAGGTTACGGCGTAGGGTATAGTTTAGGGTTAGGGTTAGGGTTAGGGTACGGCTTAGGATACGGGTTAGGGTACGGGTGAGGGTACGGCGTAGCATATGTTTTAGGGTTAGGGTTAGGGTACGGCTTAGGGTACGGGTTAGGGTACGGGTGAGGGTACGGTGTAGGTTACGGGTTAGGGTTAGGGTTAGGGTTAGGGTTAGTTTTAGGGTTAGGGATTGGTTTAGGGTACGGGTTAGGATTAGCATACGTGTTCGGGTTAGGGTTTTGGTTAGGGTTAGGGTACGCGTTAGGGTTAGGGTATGGGTTAGGTTTAGGGTACACTTTAGGATTAGGGTATTTATTAAACCTATCCCACTCTCTAGATACCACTTAGCACGTAAAGGATTATTATTTGGGGTTCAGCCATGGAGAAGATTTTAGTCACTAGGATAAGATAAAGAATAAACACATTATAAAAAAATCACATAAGGTTTTCTTTTTAACCTGTTCCTTAAAACACTAGTGTTTAGGAAATCTAATGGAGGCAAAAGCAGTAAAGGGTAGTTTAGGGTTAGGGTTAGGGTTAGGGTTAGGGGAGGGCTTAGGATACCGGTGAGGGTACTGGTGAGGGTACTGCGTAGGTTATTGGTTAGGGTTAGGGTACGGCTTAGGATACGGGTTAGGATATGGGTTAGGTTACGGCGTTGGGTATGGGTGAGGGTTAGGGTTAGGGTTAGGGTAAGGCTTTGGGTACGGGTTAGGGTACGGGTGAGGGTACGGCATAGGGTAGAGGTTAGGGTTAGGTTTAGGGTTAGGGTACGGCTTAGGATACGGGTTAGGGTATGGGTGAGGGTACGGCGTAGCGTATGGGTTAGGGTTAGGGTTAGGGTTAGGGTTAGTTTTAGGGTTAGGGATTGGTTTAGGGTACGGGTGAGGATTAGCGTACGTGTTAGGGTTAGGGTTTGGGTTAGGGTTAGGGTACGCATTAGGGTTAGGGTTAGGGTACACGTTAGGATTAGGGTATTTATTAAACCTATCCCACTCTCTAGATACCACTTAGCACGTAAAGGAATATTATTTAGGGTCCAGCCATGGAGAAGATTTTCGTTACTAGGATAAGATAAAGAATAAACACATTATAAAAAAATCACATTAGGATTTTCTTTTTAACCTGTTCCTTAAAACACTAGTGCTTAGGAAATCTAATGGAGGCAAAAGCAGTCAAGGGTATTTTAGGGTTAGGGTTAGGGTTAGTGTTAGGGTTAGGGTACGGCTTAGGGTATGGGATAGGGTATGGGTGAGGGTACGGCATAGGGTAGGGTTTAGGGTTAGGGTTAGTGTTAGGGTTAGGGTTAGGGTATGGCTTAGGGTACGGGTGAGGGTACTGTGTAGGTCATTGGTTAGGGTTAGGTTAAGGCTTAGGATACAGGTTATTGTATTGGTTAGGGTACGGCGCAGGGTATGGGTAAGGGTTAGGGTTAGGGTTAGGGTTAGAGTTAGGGTACGGCTTAGGGTACGGGTTAGGGTACGGGTGAGGGTACGGCGTAGTGTATAGGTTAGGGTTAGTGTTAGGGTACGGCTTTGGGTACGGGTTAGGTTACGGGTGAGGGTACGGCGTAGGGTATGGGTTAGGGTTAGGGTTAGGGTTAGTGTTAGTGTTAGGGTTAGGGTACGGCTTAGCGTATGGGATAGGGTACGGGTGAGGGTACGGCGTAGGGTAGGGGTTAGGGTTAGAGTTAGGGTTAGGGTTGGGGTTAGGGTACGGCTTAGGGTACGGGTGAGGGTACGGGTGAGGGTACTGCGTAGGGTATTGGTTAGGGTTAGGATACGGCTTAGGATACGGGTTAGGGTACGGGTTAGGGTATGGCGTAGGGTATGGGTTAGGGTTAGGGTTAGGGTTAGGGTTAGGGTTAGGGTACGGCTTAGGATACGGGTTAGGGTACGGGTGAGGGTACGGCGTAGCGTATGGGTTAGGGTTAGGGTTAGGGTACGTCTTAGGGTACGGGTTAGGGTACGGGTGAGGGTACGGCGTAGGGTAAGGTTTAGGGTTAGGGTTAGGGTTAGGGTTAGTTTTAGGGTTAGGGATTGGTTTAGGGTACGGGTTAGGATTAGCGTACCTGTTAGGGTTAGGTTTTCGGTTAGGGTTAGGGTACGCGTTAGGGTTAGGGTATGGGTTAGGGTTAGGGTACACGTTAGGATTAGGGTATTTATTAAACCTATCCCACTCTCTAGATACCACTTAGCACGTAAAGGAATATTATTTAGGGTCCAGCCATGGAGAAGATTTTCGTTACTAGGATAAGATAAAGAATAAACACATTATAAAAAAATCACATTAGGATTTTCTTTTTAACCTGTTCCTTAAAACACTAGTGCTTAGGAAATCTAATGGAGGCAAAAGCAGTCAAGGGTAGTTTAGGGTTAGGGTTAGGGTTAGGGTTAGTGTTAGGGTTAGGGTACGGCTTAGGGTATGGGATAGGGTATGGGTGAGGGTACGGCATAGGGTAGGGTTTAGGGTTAGGGTTAGTGTTAGGGTTAGGGTTAGGGTATGGCTTAGGGTACGGGTGAGGCTATGGGTGAGGATACTGCGTAGGGTATTGGTTAGGGTTAGTGTACGGCTTAGGATACGGGTTAGGGTACGTGTTAGGGTATGGCGTACGGTATGGGTTAGGGTTAGGGTTAGGGTTAGGGTTAGGGTTAGGGTACGGCTTAGGGTACGGGTTAGGGTACGGGTGAGGTTACGGCGTAGGGTATAGTTTAGGGTTAGGGTTAGGGTTAGGGTACGGCTTAGGATACGGGTTAGGGTACGGGTGAGGGTACGGCTTAGGGTACGGGTTAGGGTACGGGTGAGGGTACGGTGTAGGTTATGGGTTAGGGTTAGGGTTAGGGTTAGGGTTAGTTTTAGGGTTAGGGATTGGTTTAGGGTACGGGTTAGGATTAGCATACGTGTTCGGGTTAGGGTTTTGGTTAGGGTTAGGGTACGCGTTAGGGTTAGGGTATGGGTTAGGTTTAGGGTACACTTTAGGATTAGGGTATTTATTAAACCTATCCCACTCTCTAGATACCACTTAGCACGTAAAGGAATATTATTTGGGGTTCAGCCATGGAGAAGATTTTAGTCACTAGGATAAGATAAAGAATAAACACATTATAAAAAAATCACATAAGGTTTTCTTTTTAACCTGTTCCTTAAAACACTAGTGTTTAGGAAATCTAATGGAGGCAAAAGCAGTAAAGGGTAGTTTAGGGTTAGGGTTAGGGTTAGGGTTAGGGGAGGGCTTAGGATACCGGTGAGGGTACTGGTGAGGGTACTGCGTAGGTTATTGGTTAGGGTTAGGGTACGGCTTAGGATACGGGTTAGGATATGGGTTAGGTTACGGCGTTGGGTATGGGTGAGGGTTAGGGTTAGGGTTAGGGTAAGGCTTTGGGTACGGGTTAGGGTACGGGTGAGGGTACGGCGTAGGGTAGAGGTTAGGGTTAGGTTTAGGGTTAGGGTACGGCTTAGGATACGGGTTAGGGTATGGGTGAGGGTACGGCGTAGCGTATGGGTTAGGGTTAGGGTTAGGGTTAGGGTTAGTTTTAGGGTTAGGGATTGGTTTAGGGTACGGGTGAGGATTAGCGTACGTGTTAGGGTTAGGGTTTGGGTTAGGGTTAGGGTACGCATTAGGGTTAGGGTTAGGGTACACGTTAGGATTAGGGTATTTATTAAACCTATCCCACTCTCTAGATACCACTTAGCACGTAAAGGAATATTATTTAGGGTCCAGCCATGGAGAAGATTTTCGTTACTAGGATAAGATAAAGAATAAACACATTATAAAAATTCACATTAGGATTTTCTTTTTAACCTGTTCCTTAAAACACTAGTGCTTAGGAAATCTAATGGAGGCAAAAGCAGTCAAGGGTAGTTTAGGGTTAGGGTTAGGGTTAGGGTTAGTGTTAGGGTTAGGGTACGGCTTAGGGTATGGGATAGGGTATGGGTGAGGGTACGGCATAGGGTAGGGTTTAGGGTTAGGGTTAGTGTTAGGGTTAGGGTTAGGGTATGGCTTAGGGTACGGGTGAGGGTACTGTGTAGGTCATTGGTTAGGGTTAGGTTAAGGCTTAGGATACAGGTTATTGTATGGGTTAGGGTACGGCGCAGGGTATGGGTAAGGCTTAGGGTTAGGGTTAGGGTTAGAGTTAGGGTACGGCTTAGGGTACGGGTTAGGGTACGGGTGAGGGTACGGCGTAGTGTATAGGTTAGGGTTAGGGTTAGGGTACGGCTTTGGGTACGGGTTAGGTTACGGGTGAGGGTACGGCGTAGGGTATGGGTTAGGGTTAGGGTTAGGGTTAGTGTTAGTGTTAGGGTTAGGGTACGGCTTAGCGTATGGGATAGGGTACGGGTGAGGGTACGGCGTAGGGTAGGGGTTAGGGTTAGAGTTAGGGTTAGGGTTGGGGTTAGGGTACGGCTTAGGGTACGGGTGAGGGTACGGGTGAGGGTACTGCGTAGGGTATTGGTTAGGGTTAGGATACGGCTTAGGATACGGGTTAGGGTACGGGTTAGGGTATGGCATAGGGTATGGGTTAGGGTTAGGGTTAGGGTTAGGGTTAGGGTTAGGGTATGGCTTAGGATACGGGTTAGGGTACGGCTGAGGGTACGGCATAGCGTATGGGTTAGGGTTAGGGTTAGGGTACGTCTTAGGGTACGGGTTAGGGTACGGGTGAGGGTACGGCGTAGGGTAAGGTTTAGGGTTAGGGTTAGGGTTAGGGTTAGTTTTAGGGTTAGGGATTGGTTTAGGGTACGGGTTAGGATTAGCGTACGTGTTAGGGTTAGGTTTTCGGTTAGGGTTAGGGTACGCGTTAGGGTTAGGGTATGGGTTAGGGTTAGGGTACACGTTAGGATTAGGGTATTTATTAAACCTATCCCACTCTCTAGATACCACTTAGCACGTAAAGGAATATTATTAGGGATCCAGCCATGGAGAAGATTTTAGTCACTAGGATAAGATAAAGAATAAACACATTATAAAAAAATCACATTAGGATTTTCTTTTTAACCTGTTCCTTAAAACACTAGTGCTTAGGAAATCTAATAGAGGCAAAAGCAATCAAGGGTAGTTTAGGGTTAGGGTTAGGGTTAGGGTTAGTGTTAGGGTTAGGGTACGGCTTAGGGTATGGGATAGGGTACGGGTGAGGGTACGGGTGAGGGTACTGCGTAGGGTATTGCTTAGGGTTAGGGTACGGCTTAGGATACGTGTTAGGGTACGGGTTAGGGTACGGCGTAGAGTGTGGGTTAGGGTTAGGGTTAGTGTTAGGGTTAGGGTTACGGTACTTCTTAGGGTACGTGTTAGGGTACGGGTGAGGGTACGGCGTAGGTTATGGGTTAGGGTTAGGGTTAGGGTTAGGGTTAGGGTACGGCTTAGGATACGGGTTAGGGTACGGGTGAGGGTACGGCGTAGGTTATGGGTTAGGGTTAGGGTTAGTGTTAGGGTTATGGTACGGCTTAGGTTATGGGATAGGGTACAGGTGAGGGTATGGCATAGGGTAGGTGTTAGGGTTAGGGTTAGGGTTAGGGTTAGGGTTAGGGTATGGCTTAGGGTACGGGTTAGGGTACGGGTGAGGTTACGGCGTAGGGTAAGGTTTAGGGTTAGGGTTAGTTTTAGGGTTAGGGATTGGTTTAGGGTACGGGTTAGGATTAGCGTACGTGTTAGGGTTAGGTTTTCGGTTAGGGTTAGGGTACGCGTTAGGGTTAGGGTATGGGTTAGGGTTAGGGTACACGTTAGGATTAGGGTATTTATTAAACCTATCCCACTCTCTAGATACCACTTAGCGCGTAAAGGAATATTATTAGGGATCCAGCCATGGAGAAGATTTTAGTCACTAGGATAAGATAAAGAATAAACACATTATAAAAAAATCACATTAGGATTTTCTTTTTAACCTGTTCCTTAAAACACTAGTGTTTAGGAAATCTAATACAGGCAAAAGCAATCAAGGGTAGTTTAGGGTTAGGGTTAGGGTTAGGGTTAGTGTTAGGGTTAGGGTACGGCTTAGGGTATGGGATAGGGTATGAGTGAGGGTACGGCGTAGGGTAGGGGTTAGGGTTAGGGTTAGGGTTAGGGTTAGGGTATGGCTTAGGGTACGGGTGAGGGTACGGGTGAGGGTACTGCGTAGGGTATTGGTTAGGGTTAGGGTACGGCTTAGGATACGTGTTAGGGTACGGGTTAGGGTACGGCGTAGAGTGTGGGTTAAGGTTAGGGTTAGTGTTAGGGTTAGGGTTACGGTACGTCTTAGGGTATGTGTTAGGGTACGGGTGAGGGTACGGCGTAGGTTATGGGTTAGGGTTAGGGTTAGGGTTAGGGTTAGGGTACGGCTTAGGATACGGGTTAGGGTACGGGTGAGGGTACGGCGTAGGTTATGGGTTAGGGTTAGGGTTAGTGTTAGGGTTATGGTACGGCTTAAGTTATGGGATAGGGTACAGGTGAGGGTATGGCATAGGGTAGGGGTTAGGGTTAGGGTTAGGGTTAGGGTTAGGGTTAGGGTACGGCTTAGGGTACGGGTGAGGCTATGGGTGAGGATACTGCGTAGGGTATTGGTTAGGGTTAGGGTACGGCTTAGGATACGGGTTAGGGTACGTGTTAGGGTATGGCGTACGGTATGGGTTAGGGTTAGGGTTAGGGTTAGGGTTAGGGTACGGCTTAGGGTACGGGTTAGGGTACGGGTGAGGTTACGGCGTAGGGTATAGTTTAGGGTTAGGGTTAGGGTTAGGGTACGGCTTAGGATACGGGTTAGGGTACGGGTGAGGGTACGGCGTAGCATATGTTTTAGGGTTAGGGTTAGGGTACGGGTTAGGGTACGGGTGAGGGTACGGTGTAGGTTATGGGTTAGGGTTAGGGTTAGGGTTAGGGTTAGTTTTAGGGTTAGGGATTGGTTTAGGGTACGGGTTAGGATTAGCATACGTGTTCGGGTTAGGGTTTTGGTTAGGGTTAGGGTACGCGTTAGGGTTAGGGTATGGGTTAGGTTTAGGGTACACTTTAGGATTAGGGTATTTATTAAACCTATCCCACTCTCTAGATACCACTTAGCACGTAAAGGATTATTATTTGGGGTTCAGCCATGGAGAAGATTTTAGTCACTAGGATAAGATAAAGAATAAACACATTATAAAAAAATCACATAAGGTTTTCTTTTTAACCTGTTCCTTAAAACACTAGTGTTTAGGAAATCTAATGGAGGCAAAAGCAGTAAAGGGTAATTTAGGGTTAGGGTTAGGGTTAGGGTTAGGGGAGGGCTTAGGATACCGGTGAGGGTACTGGTGAGGGTACTGCGTAGGTTATTGGTTAGGGTTAGGGTACGGCTTAGGATACGGGTTAGGATATGGGTTAGGTTACGGCGTTGGGTATGGGTGAGGGTTAGGGTTAGGGTTAGGGTAAGGCTTTGGGTACGGGTTAGGGTACGGGTGAGGGTACGGCATAGGGTAGAGGTTAGGGTTAGGTTTAGGGTTAGGGTACGGCTTAGGATACGGGTTAGGGTATGGGTGAGGGTACGGCGTAGCGTATGGGTTAGGGTTAGGGTTAGGGTTAGGGTTAGTTTTAGGGTTAGGGATTGGTTTAGGGTACGGGTGAGGATTAGCGTACGTGTTAGGGTTAGGGTTTGGGTTAGGGTTAGGGTACGCATTAGGGTTAGGGTTAGGGTACACGTTAGGATTAGGGTATTTATTAAACCTATCCCACTCTCTAGATACCACTTAGCACGTAAAGGAATATTATTTAGGGTCCAGCCATGGAGAAGATTTTCGTTACTAGGATAAGATAAAGAATAAACACATTATAAAAAAATCACATTAGGATTTTCTTTTTAACCTGTTCCTTAAAACACTAGTGCTTAGGAAATCTAATGGAGGCAAAAGCAGTCAAGGGTAGTTTAGGGTTAGGGTTAGGGTTAGGGTTAGTGTTAGGGTTAGGGTACGGCTTAGGGTATGGGATAGGGTATGGGTGAGGGTACGGCATAGGGTAGGGTTTAGGGTTAGGGTTAGTGTTAGGGTTAGGGTTAGGGTATGGCTTAGGGTACGGGTGAGGGTACTGTGTAGGTCATTGGTTAGGGTTAGGTTAAGGCTTAGGATACAGGTTATTGTATGGGTTAGGGTACGGCGCAGGGTATGGGTAAGGGTTAGGGTTAGGGTTAGGGTTAGAGTTAGGGTACGGCTTAGGGTACGGGTTAGGGTACGGGTGAGGGTACGGCGTAGTGTATAGGTTAGGGTTAGGGTTAGGGTACGGCTTTGGGTACGGGTTAGGTTACGGGTGAGGGTACGGCGTAGGGTATGGGTTAGGGTTAGGGTTAGGGTTAGTGTTAGTGTTAGGGTTAGGGTACGGCTTAGCGTATGGGATAGGGTACGGGTGAGGGTACGGCGTAGGGTAGGGGTTAGGGTTAGAGTTAGGGTTAGGGTTGGGGTTAGGGTACGGCTTAGGGTACGGGTGAGGGTACGGGTGAGGGTACTGCGTAGGGTATTGGTTAGGGTTAGGATACGGCTTAGGATACGGGTTAGGGTACGGGTTAGGGTATGGCATAGGGTATGGGTTAGGGTTAGGGTTAGGGTTAGGGTTAGGGTTAGGGTATGGCTTAGGATACGGGTTAGGGTACGGCTGAGGGTACGGCATAGCGTATGGGTTAGGGTTAGGGTTAGGGTACGTCTTAGGGTACGGGTTAGGGTACGGGTGAGGGTACGGCGTAGGGTAAGGTTTAGGGTTAGGGTTAGGGTTAGGGTTAGTTTTAGGGTTAGGGATTGGTTTAGGGTACGGGTTAGGATTAGCGTACGTGTTAGGGTTAGGTTTTCGGTTAGGGTTAGGGTACGCGTTAGGGTTAGGGTATGGGTTAGGGTTAGGGTACACGTTAGGATTAGGGTATTTATTAAACCTATCCCACTCTCTAGATACCACTTAGCACGTAAAGGAATATTATTAGGGATCCAGCCATGGAGAAGATTTTAGTCACTAGGATAAGATAAAGAATAAACACATTATAAAAAAATCACATTAGGATTTTCTTTTTAACCTGTTCCTTAAAACACTAGTGCTTAGGAAATCTAATAGAGGCAAAAGCAATCAAGGGTAGTTTAGGGTTAGGGTTAGGGTTAGGGTTAGTGTTAGGGTTAGGGTACGGCTTAGGGTATGGGATAGGGTACGGGTGAGGGTACGGGTGAGGGTACTGCGTAGGGTATTGCTTAGGGTTAGGGTACGGCTTAGGATACGTGTTAGGGTACGGGTTAGGGTACGGCGTAGAGTGTGGGTTAGGGTTAGGGTTAGTGTTAGGGTTAGGGTTACGGTACTTCTTAGGGTACGTGTTAGGGTACGGGTGAGGGTACGGCGTAGGTTATGGGTTAGGGTTAGGGTTAGGGTTAGGGTTAGGGTACGGCTTAGGATACGGGTTAGGGTACGGGTGAGGGTACGGCGTAGGTTATGGGTTAGGGTTAGGGTTAGTGTTAGGGTTATGGTACGGCTTAGGTTATGGGATAGGGTACAGGTGAGGGTATGGCATAGGGTAGGTGTTAGGGTTAGGGTTAGGGTTAGGGTTAGGGTTAGGGTACGGCTTAGGGTACGGGTTAGGGTACGGGTGAGGTTACGGCGTAGGGTAAGGTTTAGGGTTAGGGTTAGTTTTAGGGTTAGGGATTGGTTTAGGGTACGGGTTAGGATTAGCGTACGTGTTAGGGTTAGGTTTTCGGTTAGGGTTAGGGTACGCGTTAGGGTTAGGGTATGGGTTAGGGTTAGGGTACACGTTAGGATTAGGGTATTTATTAAACCTATCCCACTCTCTAGATACCACTTAGCGCGTAAAGGAATATTATTAGGGATCCAGCCATGGAGAAGATTTTAGTCACTAGGATAAGATAAAGAATAAACACATTATAAAAAAATCACATTAGGATTTTCTTTTTAACCTGTTCCTTAAAACACTAGTGTTTAGGAAATCTAATACAGGCAAAAGCAATCAAGGGTAGTTTAGGGTTAGGGTTAGGGTTAGGGTTAGTGTTAGGGTTAGGGTACGGCTTAGGGTATGGGATAGGGTATGGGTGAGGGTACGGCGTAGGGTAGGGGTTAGGGTTAGGGTTAGGGTTAGGGTTAGGGTATGGCTTAGGGTACGGGTGAGGGTACGGGTGAGGGTACTGCGTAGGGTATTGGTTAGGGTTAGGGTACGGCTTAGGATACGTGTTAGGGTACGGGTTAGGGTACGGCGTAGAGTGTGGGTTAAGGTTAGGGTTAGTGTTAGGGTTAGGGTTACGGTACGTCTTAGGGTATGTGTTAGGGTACGGGTGAGGGTACGGCGTAGGTTATGGGTTAGGGTTAGGGTTAGGGTTAGGGTTAGGGTACGGCTTAGGATACGGGTTAGGGTACGGGTGAGGGTACGGCGTAGGTTATGGGTTAGGGTTAGGGTTAGTGTTAGGGTTATGGTACGGCTTAAGTTATGGGATAGGGTACAGGTGAGGGTATGGCATAGGGTAGGGGTTAGGGTTAGGGTTAGGGTTAGGGTTAGGGTTAGGGTACGGCTTAGGGTACGGGTGAGGCTATGGGTGAGGATACTGCGTAGGGTATTGGTTAGGGTTAGGGTACGGCTTAGGATACGGGTTAGGGTACGTGTTAGGGTATGGCGTACGGTATGGGTTAGGGTTAGGGTTAGGGTTAGGGTTAGGGTACGGCTTAGGGTACGGGTTAGGGTACGGGTGAGGTTACGGCGTAGGGTATAGTTTAGGGTTAGGGTTAGGGTTAGGGTACGGCTTAGGATACGGGTTAGGGTACGGGTGAGGGTAAGGCGTAGCATATGTTTTAGGGTTAGGGTTAGGGTACGGCTTAGGGTACGGGTTAGGGTACGGGTGAGGGTACGGTGTAGGTTATGGGTTAGGGTTAGGGTTAGGGTTAGGGTTAGTTTTAGGGTTAGGGATTGGTTTAGGGTACGGGTTAGGATTAGCATACGTGTTCGGGTTAGGGTTTTGGTTAGGGTTAGGGTACGCGTTAGGGTTAGGGTATGGGTTAGGTTTAGGGTACACTTTAGGATTAGGGTATTTATTAAACCTATCCCACTCTCTAGATACCACTTAGCACGTAAAGGATTATTATTTGGGGTTCAGCCATGGAGAAGATTTTAGTCACTAGGATAAGATAAAGAATAAACACATTATAAAAAAATCACATAAGGTTTTCTTTTTAACCTGTTCCTTAAAACACTAGTGTTTAGGAAATCTAATGGAGGCAAAAGCAGTAAAGGGTAGTTTAGGGTTAGGGTTAGGGTTAGGGTTAGGGGAGGGCTTAGGATACCGGTGAGGGTACTGGTGAGGGTACTGCGTAGGTTATTGGTTAGGGTTAGGGTACGGCTTAGGATACGGGTTAGGATATGGGTTAGGTTACGGCGTTGGGTATGGGTGAGGGTTAGGGTTAGGGTTAGGGTAAGGCTTTGGGTACGGGTTAGGGTACGGGTGAGGGTACGGCATAGGGTAGAGGTTAGGGTTAGGTTTAGGGTTAGGGTACGGCTTAGGATACGGGTTAGGGTATGGGTGAGGGTACGGCGTAGCGTATGGGTTAGGGTTAGGGTTAGGGTTAGGGTTAGTTTTAGGGTTAGGGATTGGTTTAGGGTACGGGTGAGGATTAGCGTACGTGTTAGGGTTAGGGTTTGGGTTAGGGTTAGGGTACGCATTAGGGTTAGGGTTAGGGTACACGTTAGGATTAGGGTATTTATTAAACCTATCCCACTCTCTAGATACCACTTAGCACGTAAAGGAATATTATTTAGGGTCCAGCCATGGAGAAGATTTTCGTTACTAGGATAAGATAAAGAATAAACACATTATAAAAAAATCACATTAGGATTTTCTTTTTAACCTGTTCCTTAAAACACTAGTGCTTAGGAAATCTAATGGAGGCAAAAGCAGTCAAGGGTAGTTTAGGGTTAGGGTTAGGGTTAGTGTTAGGGTTAGGGTACGGCTTAGGGTATGGGATAGGGTATGGGTGAGGGTACGGCATAGGGTAGGGTTTAGGGTTAGGGTTAGTGTTAGGGTTAGGGTTAGGGTATGGCTTAGGGTACGGGTGAGGGTACTGTGTAGGTCATTGGTTAGGGTTAGGTTAAGGCTTAGGATACAGGTTATTGTATGGGTTAGGGTACGGCGCAGGGTATGGGTAAGGGTTAGGGTTAGGGTTAGGGTTAGAGTTAGGGTACGGCTTAGGGTACGGGTTAGGGTACGGGTGAGGGTACGGCGTAGTGTATAGGTTAGGGTTAGTGTTAGGGTACGGCTTTGGGTACGGGTTAGGTTACGGGTGAGGGTACGGCGTAGGGTATGGGTTAGGGTTAGGGTTAGGGTTAGTGTTAGTGTTAGGGTTAGGGTACGGCTTAGCGTATGGGATAGGGTACGGGTGAGGGTACGGCGTAGGGTAGGGGTTAGGGTTAGAGTTAGGGTTAGGGTTGGGGTTAGGGTACGGCTTAGGGTACGGGTGAGGGTACGGGTGAGGGTACTGCGTAGGGTATTGGTTAGGGTTAGGATACGGCTTAGGATACGGGTTAGGGTACGGGTTAGGGTATGGCGTAGGGTATGGGTTAGGGTTAGGGTTAGGGTTAGGGTTAGGGTTAGGGTACGGCTTAGGATACGGGTTAGGGTACGGGTGAGGGTACGGCGTAGCGTATGGGTTAGGGTTAGGGTTAGGGTACGGCTTAGGATACGGGTTAGGGTACGGGTGAGGGTACGGCGTAGCGTATGGGTTAGGGTTAGGGTTAGGGTACGTCTTAGGGTACGGGTTAGGGTACGGGTGAGGGTACGGCGTAGGGTAAGGTTTAGGGTTAGGGTTAGGGTTAGGGTTAGTTTTAGGGTTAGGGATTGGTTTAGGGTACGGGTTAGGATTAGCGTACCTGTTAGGGTTAGGTTTTCGGTTAGGGTTAGGGTACGCGTTAGGGTTAGGGTATGGGTTAGGGTTAGGGTACACGTTAGGATTAGGGTATTTATTAAACCTATCCCACTCTCTAGATACCACTTAGCACGTAAAGGAATATTATTTAGGGTCCAGCCATGGAGAAGATTTTCGTTACTAGGATAAGATAAAGAATAAACACATTATAAAAAAATCACATTAGGATTTTCTTTTTAACCTGTTCCTTAAAACACTAGTGCTTAGGAAATCTAATGGAGGCAAAAGCAGTCAAGGGTAGTTTAGGGTTAGGGTTAGGGTTAGGGTTAGTGTTAGGGTTAGGGTACGGCTTAGGGTATGGGATAGGGTATGGGTGAGGGTACGGCATAGGGTAGGGTTTAGGGTTAGGGTTAGTGTTAGGGTTAGGGTTAGGGTATGGCTTAGGGTACGGGTGAGGCTATGGGTGAGGATACTGCGTAGGGTATTGGTTAGGGTTAGGGTACGGCTTAGGATACGGGTTAGGGTAGGTGTTAGGGTATGGCGTACGGTATGGGTTAGGGTTAGGGTTAGGGTTAGGGTTAGGGTTAGGGTTAGGGTACGGCTTAGGGTACGGGTTATGGTACGGGTGAGGTTACGGCGTAGGGTATAGTTTAGGGTTAGGGTTAGGGTTAGGGTACGGCTTAGGATACGGGTTAGGGTACGGGTGAGGGTACGGCGTAGCATATGTTTTAGGGTTAGGGTTAGGGTACGGCTTAGGGTACGGGTTAGGGTACGGGTGAGGGTACGGTGTAGGTTATGGGTTAGGGTTAGGGTTAGGGTTAGGGTTAGTTTTAGGGTTAGGGATTGGTTTAGGGTACGGGTTAGGATTAGCATACGTGTTCGGGTTAGGGTTTTGGTTAGGGTTAGGGTACGCGTTAGGGTTAGGGTATGGGTTAGGTTTAGGGTACACTTTAGGATTAGGGTATTTATTAAACCTATCCCACTCTCTAGATACCACTTAGCACGTAAAGGAATATTATTTGGGGTTCAGCCATGGAGAAGATTTTAGTCACTAGGATAAGATAAAGAATAAACACATTATAAAAAAATCACATAAGGTTTTCTTTTTAACCTGTTCCTTAAAACACTAGTGTTTAGGAAATCTAATGGAGGCAAAAGCAGTAAAGGGTAGTTTAGGGTTAGGGTTAGGGTTAGGGTTAGGGGAGGGCTTAGGATACCGGTGAGGGTACTGGTGAGGGTACTGCGTAGGTTATTGGTTAGGGTTAGGGTACGGCTTAGGATACGGGTTAGGATATGGGTTAGGTTACGGCGTTGGGTATGGGTGAGGGTTAGGGTTAGGGTTAGGGTAAGGCTTTGGGTACGGGTTAGGGTACGGGTGAGGGTACGGCGTAGGGTAGAGGTTAGGGTTAGGTTTAGGGTTAGGGTACGGCTTAGGATACGGGTTAGGGTATGGGTGAGGGTACGGCGTAGCGTATGGGTTAGGGTTAGGGTTAGGGTTAGGGTTAGTTTTAGGGTTAGGGATTGGTTTAGGGTACGGGTGAGGATTAGCGTACGTGTTAGGGTTAGGGTTTGGGTTAGGGTTAGGGTACGCATTAGGGTTAGGGTTAGGGTACACGTTAGGATTAGGGTATTTATTAAACCTATCCCACTCTCTAGATACCACTTAGCACGTAAAGGAATATTATTTAGGGTCCAGCCATGGAGAAGATTTTCGTTACTAGGATAAGATAAAGAATAAACACATTATAAAAAAATCACATTAGGATTTTCTTTTTAACCTGTTCCTTAAAACACTAGTGCTTAGGAAATCTAATGGAGGCAAAAGCAGTCAAGGGTAGTTTAGGGTTAGGGTTAGGGTTAGGGTTAGTGTTAGGGTTAGGGTACGGCTTAGGGTATGGGATAGGGTATGGGTGAGGGTACGGCATAGGGTAGGGTTTAGGGTTAGGGTTAGTGTTAGGGTTAGGGTTAGGGTATGGCTTAGGGTACGGGTGAGGGTACTGTGTAGGTCATTGGTTAGGGTTAGGTTAAGGCTTAGGATACAGGTTATTGTATGGGTTAGGGTACGGCGCAGGGTATGGGTAAGGGTTAGGGTTAGGGTTAGGGTTAGAGTTAGGGTACGGCTTAGGGTACGGGTTAGGGTACGGGTGAGGGTACGGCGTAGTGTATAGGTTAGGGTTAGGGTTAGGGTACGGCTTTGGGTACGGGTTAGGTTACGGGTGAGGGTACGGCGTAGGGTATGGGTTAGGGTTAGGGTTAGGGTTAGTGTTAGTGTTAGGGTTAGGGTACGGCTTAGCGTATGGGATAGGGTACGGGTGAGGGTACGGCCTAGGGTAGGGGTTAGGGTTAGAGTTAGGGTTAGGGTTGGGGTTAGGGTACGGCTTAGGGTACGGGTGAGGGTACGGGTGAGGGTACTGCGTAGGGTATTGGTTAGGGTTAGGATACGGCTTAGGATACGGGTTAGGGTACGGGTTAGGGTATGGCATAGGGTATGGGTTAGGGTTAGGGTTAGGGTTAGGGTTAGGGTTAGGGTATGGCTTAGGATACGGGTTAGGGTACGGCTGAGGGTACGGCATAGCGTATGGGTTAGGGTTAGGGTTAGGGTACGTCTTAGGGTACGGGTTAGGGTACGGGTGAGGGTACGGCGTAGGGTAAGGTTTAGGGTTAGGGTTAGGGTTAGGGTTAGTTTTAGGGTTAGGGATTGGTTTAGGGTACGGGTTAGGATTAGCGTACGTGTTAGGGTTAGGTTTTCGGTTAGGGTTAGGGTACGCGTTAGGGTTAGGGTATGGGTTAGGGTTAGGGTACACGTTAGGATTAGGGTATTTATTAAACCTATCCCACTCTCTAGATACCACTTAGCACGTAAAGGAATATTATTAGGGATCCAGCCATGGAGAAGATTTTAGTCACTAGGATAAGATAAAGAATAAACACATTATAAAAAAATCACATTAGGATTTTCTTTTTAAACTGTTCCTTAAAACACTAGTGCTTAGGAAATCTAATAGAGGCAAAAGCAATCAAGGGTAGTTTAGGGTTAGGGTTAGGGTTAGGGTTAGTGTTAGGGTTAGGGTACGGCTTAGGGTATGGGATAGGGTACGGGTGAGGGTACGGGTGAGGGTACTGCGTAGGGTATTGCTTAGGGTTAGGGTACGGCTTAGGATACGTGTTAGGGTACGGGTTAGGGTACGGCGTAGAGTGTGGGTTAGGGTTAGGGTTAGTGTTAGGTTTAGGGTTACGGTACTTCTTAGGGTACGTGTTAGGGTACGGGTGAGGGTACGGCGTAGGTTATGGGTTAGGGTTAGGGTTAGGGTTAGGGTTAGGGTACGGCTTAGGATACGGGTTAGGGTACGGGTGAGGGTACGGCGTAGGTTATGGGTTAGGGTTAGGGTTAGTGTTAGGGTTATGGTACGGCTTAGGTTATGGGATAGGGTACAGGTGAGGGTATGGCATAGGGTAGGTGTTAGGGTTAGGGTTAGGGTTAGGGTTAGGGTTAGGGTACGGCTTAGGGCACGGGTGAGGCTATGGGTGAGGATAATGCGTAGGGTATTGGTTAGGGTTAGGGTACGGCTTAGGATACGGGTTAGGGTACGTGTTAGGGTATGGCGTACGGTGTGGGTTAGGGTTAGGGTTAGGGTTAGGGTTAGGGTTAGGGTTAGGGTACGGCTTAGGGTACGGGTTAGGGTACGGGTGAGGTTACGGCGTAGGGTATAGTTTAGGGTTAGTGTTAGGGTTAGGGTACGGCTTAGGATACGGGTTAGGGTACGGGTGAAGGTACGGCGTAGCATATGGTTTAGGGTTAGGGTTAGGGTACGGCTTAGGGTACGGGTTAGGGTACGGGTGAGGGTACGGTGTAGGTTATGGGTTAGGGTTAGGGTTAGGGTTAGGGTTAGTTTTAGGGTTAGGGATTGGTTTAGGGTACGGGTTAGGAGTAGCATACGTGTTCGGGTTAGGGTTTTGGTTAGGGTTAGGGTACGCGTTAGGGTTAGGGTATGGGTTAGGTTTAGGGTACACTTTAGGATTAGGGTATTTATTAAACCTATCCCACTCTCTAGATACCACTTAGCACGTAAAGGAATATTATTTGGGGTTCAGCCATGGAGAAGATTTTAGTCACTAGGATAAGATAAAGAATAAACACATTATAAAAAAATCACATAAGGTTTTCTTTTTAACCTGTTCCTTAAAACACTAGTGTTTAGGAAATCTAATGGAGGCAAAAGCAGTAAAGGGTAGTTTAGGGTTAGGGTTAGGGTTAGGGTTAGGGTAGGGCTTAGGATACCGGTGAGGGTACTGGTGAGGGTACTGCGTAGGTTATTGGTTAGGGTTAGGGTACGGCTTAGGATACGGGTTAGGATATGGGTTAGGTTACGGCGTTGGGTATGGGTGAGGGTTAGGGTTAGGGTTAGGGTAAGGCTTTGGGTACGGGTTAGGGTACGGGTGAGGGTGCGGCGTAGGGTAGAGGTTAGGGTTAGGTTTAGGGTTAGGGTACGGCTTAGGATACGGGTTAGGGTATGGGTGAGGGTACGGCGTAGCGTATGGGTTAGGGTTAGGGTTAGGGTTAGGGTTAGTTTTAGGGTTAGGGATTGGTTTAGGGTACGGGTGAGGATTAGCGTACGTGTTAGGGTTAGGGTTTGGGTTAGGGTTAGGGTACACGTTAGGATTAGGGTATTTATTAAACCTATCCCACTCTCTAGATACCACTTAGCACGTAAAGGAATATTATTTAGGGTCCAGCCATGGAGAAGATTTTCGTTACTAGGATAAGATAAAGAATAAACACATTATAAAAAAATCACATTAGGATTTTCTTTTTAACCTGTTCCTTAAAACACTAGTGCTTAGGAAATCTAATGGAGGCAAAAGCAGTCAAGGGTAGTTTAGGGTTAGGGTTAGGGTTAGGGTTAGTGTTAGGGTTAGGGTACGGCTTAGGGTATGGGATAGGGTATGGGTGAGGGTACGGCATAGGGTAGGGTTTAGGGTTAGGGTTAGTGTTAGGGTTAGGGTTAGGGTATGGCTTAGGGTACGGGTGAGGGTACTGTGTAGGTCATTGGTTAGGGTTAGGTTAAGGCTTAGGATACAGGTTATTGTATGGGTTAGGGTACGGCGCAGGGTATGGGTAAGGGTTAGGGTTAGGGTTAGGGTTAGAGTTAGGGTACGGCTTAGGGTACGGGTTAGGGTACGGGTGAGGGTACGGCGTAGTGTATAGGTTAGGGTTAGGGTTAGGGTACGGCTTTGGGTACGGGTTAGGTTACGGGTGAGGGTACGGCGTAGGGTATGGGTTAGGGTTAGGGTTAGGGTTAGTGTTAGTGTTAGGGTTAGGGTACGGCTTAGCGTATGGGATAGGGTACGGGTGAGGGTACGGCGTAGGGTAGGGGTTAGGGTTAGAGTTAGGGTTAGGGTTGGGGTTAGGGTACGGCTTAGGGTACGGGTGAGGGTATGGGTGAGGGTACTGCGTAGGGTATTGGTTAGGGTTAGGATACGGCTTAGGATACGGGTTAGGGTACGGGTTAGGGTATGGCGTAGGGTATGGGTTAGGGTTAGGGTTAGGGTTAGGGTTAGGGTACGGCTTAGGATACGGGTTAGGGTACGGGTGAGGGTACGGCGTAGCGTATGGGTTAGGGTTAGGGTTAGGGTACGTCTTAGGGTACGGGTTAGGGTACGGGTGAGGGTACGGCGTAGGGTAAGGTTTAGGGTTAGGGTTAGTTTTAGGGTTAGGGATTGGTTTAGGGTACGGGTTAGGATTAGCGTACGTGTTAGGGTTAGGTTTTCGGTTAGGGTTAGGGTACGCGTTAGGGTTAGGGTATGGGTTAGGGTTAGGGTACACGTTAGGATTAGGGTATTTATTAAACCTATCCCACTCTCTAGATACCACTTAGCGCGTAAAGGAATATTATTAGGGATCCAGCCATGGAGAAGATTTTAGTCACTAGGATAAGATAAAGAATAAACACATTATAAAAAAATCACATTAGGATTTTCTTTTTAACCTGTTCCTTAAAACACTAGTGTTTAGGAAATCTAATACAGGCAAAAGAAATCAAGGGTAGTTTAGGGTTAGGGTTAGGGTTAGGGTTAGTGTTAGGGTTAGGGTACGGCTTAGGGTATGGGATAGGGTATGGGTGAGTGTACGGCGTAGGGTAGGGGTTAGGGTTAGGGTTAGGGTTAGGGTTAGGGTATGGCTTAGGGTACGGGTGAGGGTACGGGTGAGGGTACTGCGTAGGGTATTGGTTAGGGTTAGGGTACGGCTTAGGATACGTGTTAGGGTACGGGTTAGGGTACGGCGTAGAGTGTGGGTTAAGGTTAGGGTTAGTGTTAGGGTTAGGGTTACGGTACGTCTTAGGGTATGTGTTAGGGTACGGGTGAGGGTACGGCGTAGGTTATGGGTTAGGGTTAGGGTTAGGGTTAGGGTTAGGGTACGGCTTAGGATACGGGTTAGGGTACGGGTGAGGGTACGGCGTAGGTTATGGGTTAGGGTTAGGGTTAGTGTTAGGGTTATGGTACGGCTTAAGTTATGGGATAGGGTACAGGTGAGGGTATGGCATAGGGTAGGGGTTAGGGTTAGGGTTAGGGTTAGGGTTAGGGTTAGGGTACGGCTTAGGGTACGGGTGAGGCTATGGGTGAGGATACTGCGTAGGGTATTGGTTAGGGTTAGGGTACGGCTTAGGATACGGGTTAGGGTACGTGTTAGGGTATGGCGTACGGTATGGGTTAGGGTTAGGGTTAGGGTTAGGGTTAGGGTACGGCTTAGGGTACGGGTTAGGGTACGGGTGAGGTTACGGCGTAGGGTATAGTTTAGGGTTAGGGTTAGGGTTAGGGTACGGCTTAGGATACGGGTTAGGGTACGGGTGAGGGTACGGCGTAGCATATGTTTTAGGGTTAGGGTTAGGGTACGGATTAGGGTACGGGTTAGGGTACGGGTGAGGGTACGGTGTAGGTTATGGGTTAGGGTTAGGGTTAGGGTTAGGGTTAGTTTTAGGGTTAGGGATTGGTTTAGGGTACGGGTTAGGATTAGCATACGTGTTCGGGTTAGGGTTTTGGTTAGGGTTAGGGTACGCGTTAGGGTTAGGGTATGGGTTAGGTTTAGGGTACACTTTAGGATTAGGGTATTTATTAAACCTATCCCACTCTCTAGATACCACTTAGCACGTAAAGGATTATTATTTGGGGTTCAGCCATGGAGAAGATTTTAGTCACTAGGATAAGATAAAGAATAAACACATTATAAAAAAATCACATAAGGTTTTCTTTTTAACCTGTTCCTTAAAACACTAGTGTTTAGGAAATCTAATGGAGGCAAAAGCAGTAAAGGGTAGTTTAGGGTTAGGGTTAGGGTTAGGGTTAGGGGAGGGCTTAGGATACCGGTGAGGGTACTGGTGAGGGTACTGCGTAGGTTATTGGTTAGGGTTAGGGTACGGCTTAGGATACGGGTTAGGATATGGGTTAGGTTACGGCGTTGGGTATGGGTGAGGGTTAGGGTTAGGGTTAGGGTAAGGCTTTGGGTACGGGTTAGGGTACGGGTGAGGGTACGGCATAGGGTAGAGGTTAGGGTTAGGTTTAGGGTTAGGGTACGGCTTAGGATACGGGTTAGGGTATGGGTGAGGGTACGGCGTAGCGTATGGGTTAGGGTTAGGGTTAGGGTTAGGGTTAGTTTTAGGGTTAGGGATTGGTTTAGGGCACGGGTGAGGATTAGCGTACGTGTTAGGGTTAGGGTTAGGGTACGCATTAGGGTTAGGGTTAGGGTACACGTTAGGATTAGGGTATTTATTAAACCTATCCCACTCTCTAGATACCACTTAGCACGTAAAGGAATATTATTTAGGGTCCAGCCATGGAGAAGATTTTCGTTACTAGGATAAGATAAAGAATAAACACATTATAAAAAAATCACATTAGGATTTTCTTTTTAACCTGTTCCTTAAAACACTAGTGCTTAGGAAATCTAATGGAGGCAAAAGCAGTCAAGGGTAGTTTAGGGTTAGGGTTAGGGTTAGGGTTAGTGTTAGGGTTAGGGTACGGCTTAGGGTATGGGATAGGGTATGGGTGAGGGTACGGCATAGGGTAGGGTTTAGGGTTAGGGTTAGTGTTAGGGTTAGGGTTAGGGTATGGCTTAGGGTACGGGTGAGGGTACTGTGTAGGTCATTGGTTAGGGTTAGGTTAAGGCTTAGGATACAGGTTATTGTATGGGTTAGGGTACGGCGCAGGGTATGGGTAAGGGTTAGGGTTAGGGTTAGGGTTAGAGTTAGGGTACGGCTTAGGGTACGGGTTAGGGTACGGGTGAGGGTACGGCGTAGGGTATGGGTTAGGGTTAGGGTTAGGGTTAGTGTTAGTGTTAGGGTTAGGGTACGGCTTAGCGTATGGGATAGGGTACGGGTGAGGGTACGGCGTAGGGTAGGGGTTAGGGTTAGAGTTAGGGTTAGGGTTGGGGTTAGGGTACGGCTTAGGGTACGGGTGAGGGTACGGGTGAGGGTACTGCGTAGGGTATTGGTTAGGGTTAGGATACGGCTTAGGATACGGGTTAGGGTACGGGTTAGGGTATGGCGTAGGGTATGGGTTAGGGTTAGGGTTAGGGTTAGGGTTAGGGTTAGGGTACGGCTTAGGATACGGGTTAGGGTACGGGTGAGGGTACGGCGTAGCGTATGGGTTAGGGTACGTCTTAGGGTACGGGTTAGGGTACGGGTGAGGGTACGGCGTAGGGTAAGGTTTAGGGTTAGGGTTAGGGTTAGGGTTAGTTTTAGGGTTAGGGATTGGTTTAGGGTACGGGTTAGGATTAGCGTACCTGTTAGGGTTAGGTTTTCGGTTAGGGTTAGGGTACGCGTTAGGGTTAGGGTATGGGTTAGGTTTAGGGTACACTTTAGGATTAGGGTATTTATTAAACCTATCCCACTCTCTAGATACCACTTAGCACGTAAAGGAATATTATTAGGGATCCAGCCATGGAGAAGATTTTAGTCACTAGGATAAGATAAAGAATAAACACATTATAAAAAAATCACATTAGGATTTTCTTTTTAACCTGTTCCTTAAAACACTAGTGCTTAGGAAATCTAATGGAGGCAAAAGCAGTGAAGGGTAGTTTAGGGTTAGGGTTAGGGTTAGGGTTAGTGTTAGGGTTAGGGTACGGCTTAGGGTATGGGATAGGGTATGGGTGAGGATACGGCATAGGGTAGGGTTTAGGGTTAAGGTTAGTGTTAGGGTTAGGGTTAGGGTATGGCTTAGGGTACGGGTGAGGGTACTGTGTAGGTCATTGGTTAGGGTTAGGTTAAGGCTTACGATACAGGTTATTGTATGGGTTAGGGTACGGCGCAGGGTATGGGTAAGGGTTAGGGTTAGGGTTAGGGTTAGAGTTAGGGTACGGCTTAAGGTACGGGTTAGGGTACGGGTGAGGGTACGGCGTAGTGTATAGGTTAGGGTTAGGGTTAGGGTACGGCTTTGGGTACGGGTTAGGTTACGGGTGAGGGTACGGCGTAGGGTATGGGTTAGGGTTAGGGTTAGGGTTAGTGTTAGTGTTAGGGTTAGGGTACGGCTTAGCGTATGGGATAGGGTACGGGTGAGGGTACGGCCTAGGGTAGGGGTTAGGGTTAGAGTTAGGGTTAGGGTTGGGGTTAGGGTACGGCTTAGGGTACGGGTGAGGGTACGGGTGAGGGTACTGCGTAGGGTATTGGTTAGGGTTAGGATACGGCTTAGGATACGGGTTAGGGTACGGGTTATGGTATGGCGTAGGGTATGGGTTAGGGTTAGGGTTAGGGTTAGGGTTAGGGTACGGCTTAGAATACGGGTTAGGGTACGGGTGAGGGTACGGCGTAGCGTATGGGTTAGGGTTAGGGTTAGGGTACGTCTTAGGGTACGGGTTAGGGTACGGGTGAGGGTACGGCGTAGGGTAAGGGTTAGGGTTAGGGTTAGGGTTAGGGTTAGTTTTAGGGTTAGGGATTGGTTTAGGGTACGGGTTAGGATTAGCGTACGTGTTAGGGTTAGGTTTTTTGTTAGGGTTAGGGTACGCGTTAGGGTTAGGGTATGGGTTAGGTTTAGGGTACACGTTAGGATTAGGGTATTTATTAAACCTATCCCACTCTCTAGATACCACTTAGCACGTAAAGGAATATTATTAGGGATCCAGCCATGGAGAAGATTTTAGTCACTAGGATAAGATAAAGAATAAACACATTATAAAAAAATCACATTAGGATTTTCTTTTTAACCTGTTCCTTAAAACACTAGTGCTTAGGAAATCTAATAGAGGCAAAAGCAATCAAGGGTAGTTTAGGGTTAGGGTTAGGGTTAGGGTTAGTGTTAGGGTTAGGGTACGGCTTAGGGTATGGGATAGGGTACGGGTGAGGGTATGGCGTAGGGTAGGAGTTAGGGTAAGGGTTAGGGTACGGCTTAGGGTACGGGTTAGGTTACGGGTGAGGGTACGGCGTAGGGTATGGGTTAGGGTTAGGGTTAGGGTTAGTGTTAGTGTTAGGGTTAGGGTACGGCTTAGCGTATGGGATAGGGTACGGGTGAGGTTACGGCGTAGGGTAGGGGTTAGGGTTAGGGTTAGGGTTAGGGTTAGGGTATGGCTTAGGGTACGGGTGAGGGTACGGGTGAGGGTACTGCGTAGGGTATTGGTTAGGGTTAGGGTACGGCTTAGGATACGTGTTAGGGTACGGGTTAGGGTACGGCGTAGAGTGTGGGTTAAGGTTAGGGTTAGTGTTAGGGTTAGGGTTACGGTACGTCTTAGGGTATGTGTTAGGGTACGGGTGAGGGTACGGCGTAGGTTATGGGTTAGGGTTAGGGTTAGGGTTAGGGTACGGCTTAGGATACGGGTTAGGGTAGGGGTGAGGGTACGGCGTAGGTTATGGGTTAGGGTTAGGGTTAGTGTTAGGGTTATGGTACGGCTTAGGTTATGGGATAGGGTACAGGTGAGGGTATGGCATAGGGTAGGGGTTAGGGTTAGGGTTAGGGTTAGGGTTAGGGTTAGGGTACGGCTTAGGGTACGGGTGAGGCTATGGGTGAGGATACTGCGTAGGGTATTGGTTAGGGTTAGGGTACGGCTTAGGATACGGGTTAGGGTACGTGTTAGGGTATGGCGTACGGTATGGGTTAGGGTTAGGGTTAGGGTTAGGGTTAGGGTTAGGGTTAGGGTACGGCTTAGGGTACGGGTTAGGGTACGGGTGAGGTTACGGCGTAGGGTATAGTTTAGGGTTAGGGTTAGGGTTAGGGTACGGCTTAGGATACGGGTTAGGGTACGGGTGAGGGTACGGCTTAGGGTACGGGTTAGGGTACGGGTGAGGGTACGGTGTAGGTTATGGGTTAGGGTTAGGGTTAGGGTTAGGGTTAGTTTTAGGGTTAGGGATTGGTTTAGGATACGGGTTAGGATTAGCATACGTGTTCGGGTTAGGGTTTTGGTTAGGGTTAGGGTACGCGTTAGGGTTAGGGTATGGGTTAGGTTTAGGGTACACTTTAGGATTAGGGTATTTATTAAACCTATCCCACTCTCTAGATACCACTTAGCACGTAAAGGAATATTATTTGGGGTTCAGCCATGGAGAAGATTTTAGTCACTAGGATAAGATAAAGAATAAACACATTATAAAAAAATCACATAAGGTTTTCTTTTTAACCTGTTCCTTAAAACACTAGTGTTTAGGAAATCTAATGGAGGCAAAAGCAGTAAAGGGTAGTTTAGGGTTAGGGTTAGGGTTAGGGTTAGGGTAGGGCTTAGGATACCGGTGAGGGTACTGGTGAGGGTACTGCGTAGGTTATTGGTTGGGGTTAGGGTACGGCTTAGGATACGGGTTAGGATATGGGTTAGGTTACGGCGTTGGGTATGGGTGAGGGTTAGGGTTAGGGTTAGGGTAAGGCTTTGGGTACGGGTTAGGGTACGGGTGAGGGTACGGCGTAGGGTAGAGGTTAGGGTTAGGTTTAGGGTTAGGGTACGGCTTAGGATACGGGTTACGGTATGGGTGAGGGTACGGCGTAGCGTATGGGTTAGGGTTAGGGTTAGGGTTAGGGTTAGTTTTAGGGTTAGGGATTGGTTTAGGGTACGGGTGAGGATTAGCGTACGTGTTAGGGTTAGGGTTTGGGTTAGGGTTAGGGTACGCATTAGGGTTAGGGTTAGGGTACACGTTAGGATTAGGGTATTTATTAAACCTATCCCACTCTCTAGATACCACTTAGCACGTAAAGGAATATTATTTAGGGTCCAGCCATGGAGAAGATTTTCGTTACTAGGATAAGATAAAGAATAAACACATTATAAAAAAATCACATTAGGATTTTCTTTTTAACCTGTTCCTTAAAACACTAGTGCTTAGGAAATCTAATGGAGGCAAAAGCAGTCAAGGGTAGTTTAGGGTTAGGGTTAGGGTTAGGGTTAGTGTTAGGGTTAGGGTACGGCTTAGGGTATGGGATAGGGTATGGGTGAGGGTACGGCATAGTGTAGGGTTTAGGGTTAGGGTTAGTGTTAGGGTTAGGGTTAGGGTATGGCTTAGGGTACGGGTTAGGGTACTGTGTAGGTCATTGGTTAGGGTTAGGTTAAGGCTTAGGATACAGGTTATTGTATGGGTTAGGGTACGGCGCAGGGTATGGGTAAGGGTTAGGGTTAGGGTTAGGGTTAGAGTTAGGGTACGGCTTAGGGTACGGGTTAGGGTACGGGTGAGGGTACGGCGTAGTGTATAGGTTAGGGTTAGGGTTAGGGTACGGCTTTGGGTACGGGTTAGGTTACGGGTGAGGGTACGGCGTAGGGTATGGGTTAGGGTTAGGGTTAGGGTTAGTGTTAGTGTTAGGGTTAGGGTACGGCTTAGCGTATGGGATAGGGTACGGGTGAGGGTACGGCCTAGGGTAGGGGTTAGGGTTAGAGTTAGGGTTAGGGTTGGGGTTAGGGTACGGCTTAGGGTACGGGTGAGGGTACGGGTGAGGGTACTGCGTAGGGTATTGGTTAGGGTTAGGATACGGCTTAGGATACGGGTTAGGGTACGGGTTATGGTATGGCGTAGGGTATGGGTTAGGGTTAGGGTTCGGGTTAGGGTTAGGGTACGGCTTAGAATATGGGTTAGGGTACGGGTGAGGGTACGGCGTAGCGTATGGGTTAGGGTTAGGGTACGTCTTAGGGTACGGGTTAGGGTACGGGTGAGGGTACGGCGTAGGGTAAGGGTTAGGGTTAGGGTTAGGGTTAGGGTTAGTTTTAGGGTTAGGGATTGGTTTAGGGTACGGGTTAGGATTAGCGTACGTGTTAGGGTTAGGTTTTTTGTTAGGGTTAGGGTACGCGTTAGGGTTAGGGTATGGGTTAGGTTTAGGGTACACGTTAGGATTAGGGTATTTATTAAACCTATCCCACTCTCTAGATACCACTTAGCACGTAAAGGAATATTATTAGGGATCCAGCCATGGAGAAGATTTTAGTCACTAGGATAAGATAAAGAATAAACACATTATAAAAAAATCACATCAGGATTTTCTTTTTAACCTGTTCCTTAAAACACTAGTGCTTAGGAAATCTAATAGAGGCAAAAGCAATCAAGGGTAGTTTAGGGTTAGGGTTAGGGTTAGGGTTAGTGTTAGGGTTAGGGTACGGCTTAGGGTATGGGATAGGGTACGGGTGAGGGTACGGCGTAGGGTAGGGGTTAGGGTAAGGGTTAGGGTACGGCTTAGGGTACGGGTTAGGTTACGGGTGAGGGTACGGCATAGGGTATGGGTTAGGGTTAGGGTTAGGGTTAGTGTTAGTGTTAGGGTTAGGGTACGGCTTAGCGTATGGGATAGGGTACGGGTGAGGGTACGGCGTAGGGTAGGGGTTAGGGTTAGGGTTAGGGTTAGGGTTAGGGTATGGCTTAGGGTACGGGTGAGGGTACGGGTGAGGTTACTGCGTAGGGTATTGGTTAGGGTTAGGGTACGGCTTAGGATACGTGTTAGGGTACGGGTTAGGGTACGGCGTAGAGTGTGGGTTAAGGTTAGGGTTAGTGTTAGGGTTAGGGTTACGGTACGTCTTAGGGTATGTGTTAGGGTACGGGTGAGGGTACGGCGTAGGTTATGGGTTAGGGTTAGGGTTAGGGTTAGGGTACGGCTTAAGATACGGGTTAGGGTACGGGTGAGGGTACGGCGTAGGTTATGGGTTAGGGTTAGGGTTAGTGTTAGGGTTATGGTATGGCTTAGGTTATGGGATAGGGTACAGGTGAGGGTATGGCATAGGGTAGGGGTTAGGGTTAGGGTTAGGGTTAGGGTTAGGGTTAGGGTACGGCTTAGGGTACGGGTGAGGCTATGGGTGAGGATACTGCGTAGGGTATTGTTTAGGGTTAGGGTACGGCTTAGGATACGGGTTAGGGTACCTGTTAGGGTATGGCGTACGGTATGGGTTAGGGTTAGGGTTAGGGTTAGGGTTAGGGTTAGGGTTAGGGTACGGCTTAGGGTACGGGTTATGGTACGGGTGAGGTTACGGCGTAGGGTATAGTTTAGGGTTAGGGTTAGGGTTAGGGTACGGCTTAGGATACGGGTTAGGGTACGGGTGAGGGTACGGCTTAGGGTACGGGTTAGGGTACGGGTGAGGGTACGGTGTAGGTTATGGGTTAGGGTTAGGGTTAGGGTTAGGGTTAGTTTTAGGGTTAGGGATTGGTTTAGGGTACGGGTTAGGATTAGCATACGTGTTCGGGTTAGGGTTTTGGTTAGGGTTAGGGTACGCTTTAGGGTTAGGGTATGGGTTAGGTTTAGGGTACACTTTAGGATTAGGGTATTTATTAAACCTATCCCACTCTCTAGATACCACTTAGCACGTAAAGGAATATTATTTGGGGTTCAGCCATGGAGAAGATTTTAGTCACTAGGATAAGATAAAGAATAAACACATTATAAAAAAATCACATAAGGTTTTCTTTTTAACCTGTTCCTTAAAACACTAGTGTTTAGGAAATCTAATGGAGGCAAAAGCAGTAAAGGGTAGTTTAGGGTTAGGGTTAGGGTTAGGGTTAGGGTAGGGCTTAGGATACCGGTGAGGGTACTGGTGAGGGTACTGCGTAGGTTATTGGTTAGGGTTAGGGTACGGCTTAGGATACGGGTTAGGATATGGGTTAGGTTACGGCGTTGGGTATGGGTGAGGGTTAGGGTTAGGGTTAGGGTAAGGCTTTGGGTACGGGTTAGGGTACGGGTGAGGGTACGGCGTAGGGTAGAGGTTAGGGTTAGGTTTAGGGTTAGGGTACGGCTTAGGATACGGGTTAGGGTATGGGTGAGGGTACGGCGTAGCGTATGGGTTAGGGTTAGGGTTAGGGTTAGGGTTAGTTTTAGGGTTAGGGATTGGTTTAGGGTACGGGTGAGGATTAGCGTACGTGTTAGGGTTAGGGTTTGGGTTAGGGTTAGGGTACGCATTAGGGTTAGGGTTAGGGTACACGTTAGGATTAGGGTATTTATTAAACCTATCCCACTCTCTAGATACCACTTAGCACGTAAAGGAATATTATTTAGGGTCCAGCCATGGAGAAGATTTTCGTTACTAGGATAAGATAAAGAATAAACACATTATAAAAAAATCACATTAGGATTTTCTTTTTAACCTGTTCCTTAAAACACTAGTGCTTAGGAAATCTAATGGAGGCAAAAGCAGTCAAGGGTAGTTTAGGGTTAGGGTTAGGGTTAGGGTTAGGGTTAGGGTTAGGGTACGGCTTAGGGTATGGGATAGGGTATGGGTGAGGGTACGGCATAGGGTAGGGTTTAGGGTTAGGGTTAGTGTTAGGGTTAGGGTTAGGGCATGGCTTAGGGTACGGGTGAGGGTACTGTGTAGGTCATTGGTTAGGGTTAGGTTAAGGCTTAGGATACAGGTTATTGTATGGGTTAGGGTACGGCGCAGGGTATGGGTAAGGGTTAGGGTTAGGGTTAGGGTTAGAGTTAGGGTACGGCTTAGGGTACGGGTTAGGGTACGGGTGAGGGTACGGCATAGTGTATAGGTTAGGGTTAGAGTTAGGTTACGGCTTTGGGTACGGGTTAGGTTACGGGTGAGGGTACGGCGTAGGGTATGGGTTAGGGTTAGGGTTAGGGTTAGTGTTAGTGTTAGGGTTAGGGTACGGCTTAGTGTATGGGATAGGGTACGGGTGAGGGTACGGCGTAGGGTAGGGGTTAGGGTTAGAGTTAGGGTTAGGGTTGGGTTTAGGGTACGGCTTAGGGTACGGGTGAGGGTACGGGTGAGGGTACTGCGTAGGGTATTGGTTAGGGTTAGGATACGGCTTAGGATACGGGTTAGGTTACGGGTTATGGTATGGCGTAGGGTATGGGTTAGGGTTAGGGTTAGGGTTAGGGTTAGGGTACGGCTTAGAATACGGGTTAGGGTACGGGTGAGGGTACGGCGTAGCGTATGGGTTAGGGTTAGGGTTAGGGTACGTCTTAGGGTACGGGTTAGGGTACGGGTGAGGGTACGGCGTAGGGTAAGGGTTAGGGTTAGGGTTAGGGTTAGGGTTAGTTTTAGGGTTAGGGATTGGTTTAGGGTACGGGTTAGGATTAGCGTACCTGTTAGGGTTAGGTTTTTTGTTAGGGTTAGGGTACGCGTTAGGGTTAGGGTATGGGTTAGGTTTAGGGTACACGTTAGGATTAGGGTATTTATTAAATCTATCCCACTCTCTAGATACCACTTAGCACGTAAAGGAATATTATTTGGGGTTCAGCCATGGAGAAGATTTTAGTCACTAGGATAAGATAAAGAATAAACACATTATAAAAAAATCACATAAGGTTTTCTTTTTAACCTGTTCCTTAAAACACTAGTGTTTAGGAAATCTAATGGAGGCAAAAGCAGTAAAGGGTAGTTTAGGGTTAGGGTTAGGGTTAGGGTTAGGGGAGGGCTTAGGATACCGGTGAGGGTACTGGTGAGGGTACTGCGTAGGTTATTGGTTAGGGTTAGGATACGGCTTAGGATACGGGTTAGGATATGGGTTAGGTTACGGCGTTGGGTATGGGTGAGGGTTAGGGTTAGGGTTAGGGTAAGGCTTTGCGTACGGGTTAGGGTACGGGTGAGGGTACGGCGTGGGGTAGAGGTTAGGGTTAGGTTTAGGGTTAGGGTACGGCTTAGGATACGGGTTAGGGTATGGGTGAGGGTACGGCGTAGCGTATGGGTTAGGGTTAGGGTTAGGGTTAGGGTTAGTTTTAAGGTTAGGGATTGGTTTAGGGTACGGGTGAGGATTAGCGTACGTGTTAGGGTTAGGGTTTGGGTTAGGGTTAGGGTACGCATTAGGGTTAGGGTTAGGGTACACGTTAGGATTAGGGTATTTATTAAACCTATCCCACTCTCTAGATACCACTTAGCACGTAAAGGAATATTATTTAGGGTCCAGCCATGGAGAAGATTTTCGTTACTAGGATAAGATAAAAATAAACACATTATAAAAAAATCACATTAGGATTTTCTTTTTAACCTGTTCCTTAAAACACTAGTGCTTAGGAAATCTAATGGAGGCAAAAGCAGTCAAGGGTAGTTTAGGGTTAGGGTTAGGGTTAGGGTTAGTGTTAGGGTTAGGGTACGGCTTAGGGTATGGGATAGGGTATGGGTGAGGGTACGGCATAGGGTAGGGTTTAGGGTTAGGGTTAGTGTTAGGGTTAGGGTTAGGGTATGGCTTAGGGTACGGGTGAGGGTACTGTGTAGGTCATTGGTTAGGGTTAGGTTAAGGCTTAGGATACAGGTTATTGTATGGGTTAGGGTACGGCGCAGGGTATGGGTAAGGGTTAGGGTTAGGGTTAGGGTTAGAGTTAGGGTACGGCTTAGGGTACGGGTTAGGGTACGGGTGAGGGTACGGCGTAGTGTATAGGTTAGGGTTAGGGTTAGGGTACGGCTTTGGGTACGGGTTAGGTTACGGGTGAGGGTACGGCGTAGGGTATGGGTTAGGGTTAGGGTTAGGGTTAGTGTTAGTGTTAGGGTTAGGGTACGGCTTAGCGTATGGGATAGGGTACGGGTGAGGGTACGGCGTAGGGTAGGGGTTAGGGTTAGAGTTAGGGTTAGGGTTGGGGTTAGGGTACGGCTTAGGGTACGGGTGAGGGTACGGGTGAGGGTACTGCGTAGGGTATTGGTTAGGGTTAGGATACGGCTTAGGATACGGGTTAGGGTACGGGTTATGGTATGGCGTAGGGTATGGGTTAGGGTTAGGGTTAGGGTTAGGGTTAGGGTACGGCTTAGAATACGGGTTAGGGTACGGGTGAGGGTACGGCGTAGCGTATGGGTTAGGGTTAGGGTTAGGGTACGTCTTAGGGTACAGGTTAGGGTACGGGTGAGGGTACGGCGTAGGGTAAGGGTTAGGGTTAGGGTTAGGGTTAGGGTTAGTTTTAGGGTTAGGGATTGGTTTAGGGTACGGGTTAGGATTAGCGTACGTGTTAGGGTTAGGTTTTTTGTTAGGGTTAGGGTACGCGTTAGGGTTAGGGTATGGGTTAGGTTTAGGGTACACGTTAGGATTAGGGTATTTATTAAACCTATCCCACTCTCTAGAT
>NW_026871655.1:0-66064 GCF_028564815.1 Eubalaena glacialis | reverse complement strand
CTTCAAATTGCCTTCTTGAAAAATTTGCCGCGTTTGGATTTTTATGGCCATTCCCTACCCCAGGACATTTTTGGAGGGCATGAGTCATTTACAGCCCTGCAGTCCTTGTGAATATTAGTGACCATTAGCAGTAGATGTAAAGCTGCTGTTTGAGGAAACGGCCTTAGGGTGGCAGCATTCCTACGTTGCCAACTCTGCTTGCTAGGGAAACAGAACCTTGCTGCAAGTTGTGCTTTTAGGTTGCATATTAGAGTGGAATGTGCCAGGACAAACCCCCATAAGCTTTAGCCTCCTTAATTCTTGTTTGTGTCTTTAAGTTGTAGTTTTTATCAGAGCAAATTTGATTGAAAAATGTCTTTTGTTCTAGGTGTACAGAATCTTGTTCATTTACACATATACATATATCTATTGATCTTTGGGTCCTTTTCCATGTCGGTTATTACAGAGTGTTGAGTAGACCACTCTTGGTATTCCATAGGTCTTTGGGGATTAGATATTTTATATGTATTAGTATATGTGTGTTAACCCCAATATCCTAATTTATCCATTCCTCACACCTTTTCTTTGGCTTAACCATAAGTTTGTCTTCTCAATCTGAGATTGTCTTTCTCTTTGGAAATATGTTCATTTTTATGAATTTTCAGATAACATAAGTGATATCATAGGACATTTGTCTTTCGCATTCTGACTTACTTCACGCTGTGTGATTATCTCTAGGCTCATCTGTGGTGCTGCATATGCCATTCTTTTATTTTTTTTCGTGACTGATATTCCATTCTGTCCATATACCACTTCTTCTTTGTCCATTCATCTGTTTATGGCCGTTAATTTTGCTTCCACGTCTTGGCTATTTCAATAATGCTGCAGTGCAGATTTGCCTGCCTCTGTCTTTCCGATTCTGGTGGTCTTAGGTTATAGGCCCAAAAGGTGCCCTGCCGCGTCATATGGTAGATCAATTTTTACCTTTAAAGCAGCTCCATTCAGTTTTCGTTAGTGCTGTTACCACTTTACATCCCAGCAGCAGCTAGAAGGTACACAGTTCTCTAAAATCCCTTCAGCATTTACAGTTTGTAGACTTTTTGCTGATGGTCATTTGACTAGTGTGAGCTGAAACCTTTTTGGAGGTTGGATTTACATGTGGCTAATAATTCCTTATAGTGAGCTTTAGGCATGTCCTTTTTTTTCTTTTCCTTTATTTTTAAAGAGTGAGTACATCTTCCCTCTTCGTATTGACTTCTTCAAAAACTTGTCATGTGTTGAATTTTCTTGCCTATTCCCTACCCCAGGGCATTTTTTGAGGGCAGGTGTCATTTACAGACCTGCAGTCCTTGTGACTATTAAGCAACCATTAGCACTGGGTTTAAAGCTGCTGTTGTGGGAAACAGCCACAAGGCGGCAGCATTATTACGTTCTCACCTCTTGTTACTAGGGCAACAGAGTCTTCCTGGAGGTAGTGTTCCGAGGTTGTAAATTAGAGGGGAATGTGCTGGGACAAGCCCCAGAAGTTTATGTCTCCTTACTTATGTTTGTTTCTTAAATTTAATTTCTATTTCTTATCGGAGTAAATTCGATTAGAGTGTTGTGATTGTCTGGCTGTCCAGAATGTGCTCAATGATTCATACATATGTCTGTTCATCTTTGGATCCTGTTACCATGTAATATTTTACGGAAGGTTGAGTAGACCTCGCATGGTATTTGGTAGGTGTTTTGTCATTATATATTTTATATGTATTGGTGATTATATAATTCATATAGTTTATATGTTATATGTTTATATACATTTAACATACATTAGGATATGTATGTTAGCCCCATAGTCCTAATTTATCCATCCTCCCACCTTTCATTTTGGCTAACCCTTAATTTGTTTTATAAGTCTGTGCGTGTCTTTTTCTGTGGAAATATGTTCATGGGTAGCAATCATAGAATAACATGTACAAATGATATCATAGGATATTTGTTATTCCCTTTTGAATAACTTAACCTAATAAGATTATTTCTAGGCTCATCTGTAGTCCTTAAAACGGCACTGTTCATTTTTTTCTGAGGCTAGTATTCCATTCGGTACGTATACCACTTTTTCTTGGTCCATTTATCTGATGATGGACATTTTGTTTGTATCCATGTCTTAACTATTGTAAATACTGCTGCAATACACGATATTCCATCCCGTGTCTTTTTGATTCTGGCTTTCACAGGTGACAGGCCCAATAGTGGGCCTTCCGGATCATATGGTGACTCAATTTTTACCTTTAAACGCACTGCCATTCTGTTCCTAATATTGGCTGTTACCAGTTTACATCCCACTTAGACCGAGAGGTTACACTATTCTCCACAACTTCTTCAACATCTATTGTTTGTTGACATTTTGCTGATGGTCATTGTGACTGGTGTTAGGTGATACCTTTGTGTAGATTGGATTTGCATGCGTCTAATAATTCCTGATGTTTTGCATTTCCCAATGTCCTTTTCATTTTTTTAAGATTGAGCTAAACTTACAACTTCAAATTGCCTTCTTGAAAAATTTGCCGCGTTTGGATTTTTATGGCCATTCCCTACCCCAGGACATTTTTGGAGGGCATGAGTCATTTACAGCCCTGCAGTCCTTGTGAATATTAGTGACCATTAGCAGTAGATGTAAAGCTGCTGTTTGAGGAAACGGCCTTAGGGTGGCAGCATTCCTACGTTGCCAACTCTGCTTGCTAGGGAAACAGAACCTTGCTGCAAGTTGTGCTTTTAGGTTGCATATTAGAGTGGAATGTGCCAGGACAAACCCCCATAAGCTTTAGCCTCCTTAATTCTTGTTTGTGTCTTTAAGTTGTAGTTTTTATCAGAGCAAATTTGATTGAAAAATGTCTTTTGTTCTAGGTGTACAGAATCTTGTTCATTTACACATATACATATATCTATTGATCTTTGGGTCCTTTTCCATGTCGGTTATTACAGAGTGTTGAGTAGACCACTCTTGGTATTCCATAGGTCTTTGGGGATTAGATATTTTATATGTATTAGTATATGTGTGTTAACCCCAATATCCTAATTTATCCATTCCTCACACCTTTTCTTTGGCTTAACCATAAGTTTGTCTTCTCAATCTGAGATTGTCTTTCTCTTTGGAAATATGTTCATTTTTATGAATTTTCAGATAACATAAGTGATATCATAGGACATTTGTCTTTCGCATTCTGACTTACTTCACGCTGTGTGATTATCTCTAGGCTCATCTGTGGTGCTGCATATGCCATTCTTTTATTTTTTTTCGTGACTGATATTCCATTCTGTCCATATACCACTTCTTCTTTGTCCATTCATCTGTTTATGGCCGTTAATTTTGCTTCCACGTCTTGGCTATTTCAATAATGCTGCAGTGCAGATTTGCCTGCCTCTGTCTTTCCGATTCTGGTGGTCTTAGGTTATAGGCCCAAAAGGTGCCCTGCCGCGTCATATGGTAGATCAATTTTTACCTTTTAAAGCAGCTCCATTCAGTTTTCGTTAGTGCTGTTACCACTTTACATCCCAGCAGCAGCTAGAAGGTACACAGTTCTCTAAAATCCCTTCAGCATTTACAGTTTGTAGACTTTTTGCTGATGGTCATTTGACTAGTGTGAGCTGAAACCTTTTTGGAGGTTGGATTTACATGTGGCTAATAATTCCTTATAGTGAGCTTTAGGCATGTCCTTTTTTTTCTTTTCCTTTATTTTTAAAGAGTGAGTACATCTTCCCTCTTCGTATTGACTTCTTCAAAAACTTGTCATGTGTTGAATTTTCTTGCCTATTCCCTACCCCAGGGCATTTTTTGAGGGCAGGTGTCATTTACAGACCTGCAGTCCTTGTGACTATTAAGCAACCATTAGCACTGGGTTTAAAGCTGCTGTTGTGGGAAACAGCCACAAGGCGGCAGCATTATTACGTTCTCACCTCTTGTTACTAGGGCAACAGAGTCTTCCTGGAGGTAGTGTTCCGAGGTTGTAAATTAGAGGGGAATGTGCTGGGACAAGCCCCAGAAGTTTATGTCTCCTTACTTATGTTTGTTTCTTAAATTTAATTTCTATTTCTTATCAGAGTAAATTCGATTAGAGTGTTGTGATTGTCTGGCTGTCCAGAATGTGCTCAATGATTCATACATATGTCTGTTCATCTTTGGATCCTGTTACCATGTAATATTTTACGGAAGGTTGAGTAGACCTCGCATGGTATTTGGTAGGTGTTTTGTCATTATATATTTTATATGTATTGGTGATTATATAATTCATATAGTTTATATGTTATATGTTTATATACATTTAACATACATTAGGGTATGTATGTTAGCCCCATAGTCCTAATTTATCCATCCTCCCACCTTTCATTTTGGCTAACCCTTAATTTGTTTTATAAGTCTGTGCGTGTCTTTTTCTGTGGAAATATGTTCATGGGTAGCAATCATAGAATAACATGTACAAATGATATCATAGGATATTTGTTATTCCCTTTTGAATAACTTAACCTAATAAGATTATTTCTAGGCTCATCTGTAGTCCTTAAAACGGCACTGTTCATTTTTTTCTGAGGCTAGTATTCCATTCGGTACGTATACCACTTTTTCTTGGTCCATTTATCTGATGATGGACATTTTGTTTGTATCCATGTCTTAACTATTGTAAATACTGCTGCAATACACGATATTCCATCCCGTGTCTTTTTGATTCTGGCTTTCACAGGTGACAGGCCCAATAGTGGGCCTTCCGGATCATATGGTGACTCAATTTTTACCTTTAAACGCACTGCCATTCTGTTCCTAATATTGGCTGTTACCAGTTTACATCCCACTTAGACCGAGAGGTTACACTATTCTCCACAACTTCTTCAACATCTATTGTTTGTTGACATTTTGCTGATGGTCATTGTGACTGGTGTTAGGTGATACCTTTGTGTAGATTGGATTTGCATGCGTCTAATAATTCCTGATGTTTTGCATTTCCCAATGTCCTTTTCATTTTTTTAAGATTGAGCTAAACTTACAACTTCAAATTGCCTTCTTGAAAAATTTGCCGCGTTTGGATTTTTATGGCCATTCCCTACCCCAGGACATTTTTGGAGGGCATGAGTCATTTACAGCCCTGCAGTCCTTGTGAATATTAGTGACCATTAGCAGTAGATGTAAAGCTGCTGTTTGAGGAAACGGCCTTAGGGTGGCAGCATTCCTACGTTGCCAACTCTGCTTGCTAGGGAAACAGAACCTTGCTGCAAGTTGTGCTTTTAGGTTGCATATTAGAGTGGAATGTGCCAGGACAAACCCCCATAAGCTTTAGCCTCCTTAATTCTTGTTTGTGTCTTTAAGTTGTAGTTTTTATCAGAGCAAATTTGATTGAAAAATGTCTTTTGTTCTAGGTGTACAGAATCTTGTTCATTTACACATATACATATATCTATTGATCTTTGGGTCCTTTTCCATGTCGGTTATTACAGAGTGTTGAGTAGACCACTCTTGGTATTCCATAGGTCTTTGGGGATTAGATATTTTATATGTATTAGTATATGTGTGTTAACCCCAATATCCTAATTTATCCATTCCTCACACCTTTTCTTTGGCTTAACCATAAGTTTGTCTTCTCAATCTGAGATTGTCTTTCTCTTTGGAAATATGTTCATTTTTATGAATTTTCAGATAACATAAGTGATATCATAGGACATTTGTCTTTCGCATTCTGACTTACTTCACGCTGTGTGATTATCTCTAGGCTCATCTGTGGTGCTGCATATGCCATTCTTTTATTTTTTTTCGTGACTGATATTCCATTCTGTCCATATACCACTTCTTCTTTGTCCATTCATCTGTTTATGGCCGTTAATTTTGCTTCCACGTCTTGGCTATTTCAATAATGCTGCAGTGCAGATTTGCCTGCCTCTGTCTTTCCGATTCTGGTGGTCTTAGGTTATAGGCCCAAAAGGTGCCCTGCCGCGTCATATGGTAGATCAATTTTTACCTTTTAAAGCAGCTCCATTCAGTTTTCGTTAGTGCTGTTACCACTTTACATCCCAGCAGCAGCTAGAAGGTACACAGTTCTCTAAAATCCCTTCAGCATTTACAGTTTGTAGACTTTTTGCTGATGGTCATTTGACTAGTGTGAGCTGAAACCTTTTTGGAGGTTGGATTTACATGTGGCTAATAATTCCTTATAGTGAGCTTTAGGCATGTCCTTTTTTTTCTTTTCCTTTATTTTTAAAGAGTGAGTACATCTTCCCTCTTCGTATTGACTTCTTCAAAAACTTGTCATGTGTTGAATTTTCTTGCCTATTCCCTACCCCAGGGCATTTTTTGAGGGCAGGTGTCATTTACAGACCTGCAGTCCTTGTGACTATTAAGCAACCATTAGCACTGGGTTTAAAGCTGCTGTTGTGGGAAACAGCCACAAGGCGGCAGCATTATTACGTTCTCACCTCTTGTTACTAGGGCAACAGAGTCTTCCTGGAGGTAGTGTTCCGAGGTTGTAAATTAGAGGGGAATGTGCTGGGACAAGCCCCAGAAGTTTATGTCTCCTTACTTATGTTTGTTTCTTAAATTTAATTTCTATTTCTTATCAGAGTAAATTCGATTAGAGTGTTGTGATTGTCTGGCTGTCCAGAATGTGCTCAATGATTCATACATATGTCTGTTCATCTTTGGATCCTGTTACCATGTAATATTTTACGGAAGGTTGAGTAGACCTCGCATGGTATTTGGTAGGTGTTTTGTCATTATATATTTTATATGTATTGGTGATTATATAATTCATATAGTTTATATGTTATATGTTTATATACATTTAACATACATTAGGGTATGTATGTTAGCCCCATAGTCCTAATTTATCCATCCTCCCACCTTTCATTTTGGCTAACCCTTAATTTGTTTTATAAGTCTGTGCGTGTCTTTTTCTGTGGAAATATGTTCATGGGTAGCAATCATAGAATAACATGTACAAATGATATCATAGGATATTTGTTATTCCCTTTTGAATAACTTAACCTAATAAGATTATTTCTAGGCTCATCTGTAGTCCTTAAAACGGCACTGTTCATTTTTTTCTGAGGCTAGTATTCCATTCGGTACGTATACCACTTTTTCTTGGTCCATTTATCTGATGATGGACATTTTGTTTGTATCCATGTCTTAACTATTGTAAATACTGCTGCAATACACGATATTCCATCCCGTGTCTTTTTGATTCTGGCTTTCACAGGTGACAGGCCCAATAGTGGGCCTTCCGGATCATATGGTGACTCAATTTTTACCTTTAAACGCACTGCCATTCTGTTCCTAATATTGGCTGTTACCAGTTTACATCCCACTTAGACCGAGAGGTTACACTATTCTCCACAACTTCTTCAACATCTATTGTTTGTTGACATTTTGCTGATGGTCATTGTGACTGGTGTTAGGTGATACCTTTGTGTAGATTGGATTTGCATGCGTCTAATAATTCCTGATGTTTTGCATTTCCCAATGTCCTTTTCATTTTTTTAAGATTGAGCTAAACTTACAACTTCAAATTGCCTTCTTGAAAAATTTGCCGCGTTTGGATTTTTATGGCCATTCCCTACCCCAGGACATTTTTGGAGGGCATGAGTCATTTACAGCCCTGCAGTCCTTGTGAATATTAGTGACCATTAGCAGTAGATGTAAAGCTGCTGTTTGAGGAAACGGCCTTAGGGTGGCAGCATTCCTACGTTGCCAACTCTGCTTGCTAGGGAAACAGAACCTTGCTGCAAGTTGTGCTTTTAGGTTGCATATTAGAGTGGAATGTGCCAGGACAAACCCCCATAAGCTTTAGCCTCCTTAATTCTTGTTTGTGTCTTTAAGTTGTAGTTTTTATCAGAGCAAATTTGATTGAAAAATGTCTTTTGTTCTAGGTGTACAGAATCTTGTTCATTTACACATATACATATATCTATTGATCTTTGGGTCCTTTTCCATGTCGGTTATTACAGAGTGTTGAGTAGACCACTCTTGGTATTCCATAGGTCTTTGGGGATTAGATATTTTATATGTATTAGTATATGTGTGTTAACCCCAATATCCTAATTTATCCATTCCTCACACCTTTTCTTTGGCTTAACCATAAGTTTGTCTTCTCAATCTGAGATTGTCTTTCTCTTTGGAAATATGTTCATTTTTATGAATTTTCAGATAACATAAGTGATATCATAGGACATTTGTCTTTCGCATTCTGACTTACTTCACGCTGTGTGATTATCTCTAGGCTCATCTGTGGTGCTGCATATGCCATTCTTTTATTTTTTTTCGTGACTGATATTCCATTCTGTCCATATACCACTTCTTCTTTGTCCATTCATCTGTTTATGGCCGTTAATTTTGCTTCCACGTCTTGGCTATTTCAATAATGCTGCAGTGCAGATTTGCCTGCCTCTGTCTTTCCGATTCTGGTGGTCTTAGGTTATAGGCCCAAAAGGTGCCCTGCCGCGTCATATGGTAGATCAATTTTTACCTTTTAAAGCAGCTCCATTCAGTTTTCGTTAGTGCTGTTACCACTTTACATCCCAGCAGCAGCTAGAAGGTACACAGTTCTCTAAAATCCCTTCAGCATTTACAGTTTGTAGACTTTTTGCTGATGGTCATTTGACTAGTGTGAGCTGAAACCTTTTTGGAGGTTGGATTTACATGTGGCTAATAATTCCTTATAGTGAGCTTTAGGCATGTCCTTTTTTTTCTTTTCCTTTATTTTTAAAGAGTGAGTACATCTTCCCTCTTCGTATTGACTTCTTCAAAAACTTGTCATGTGTTGAATTTTCTTGCCTATTCCCTACCCCAGGGCATTTTTTGAGGGCAGGTGTCATTTACAGACCTGCAGTCCTTGTGACTATTAAGCAACCATTAGCACTGGGTTTAAAGCTGCTGTTGTGGGAAACAGCCACAAGGCGGCAGCATTATTACGTTCTCACCTCTTGTTACTAGGGCAACAGAGTCTTCCTGGAGGTAGTGTTCCGAGGTTGTAAATTAGAGGGGAATGTGCTGGGACAAGCCCCAGAAGTTTATGTCTCCTTACTTATGTTTGTTTCTTAAATTTAATTTCTATTTCTTATCAGAGTAAATTCGATTAGAGTGTTGTGATTGTCTGGCTGTCCAGAATGTGCTCAATGATTCATACATATGTCTGTTCATCTTTGGATCCTGTTACCATGTAATATTTTACGGAAGGTTGAGTAGACCTCGCATGGTATTTGGTAGGTGTTTTGTCATTATATATTTTATATGTATTGGTGATTATATAATTCATATAGTTTATATGTTATATGTTTATATACATTTAACATACATTAGGGTATGTATGTTAGCCCCATAGTCCTAATTTATCCATCCTCCCACCTTTCATTTTGGCTAACCCTTAATTTGTTTTATAAGTCTGTGCGTGTCTTTTTCTGTGGAAATATGTTCATGGGTAGCAATCATAGAATAACATGTACAAATGATATCATAGGATATTTGTTATTCCCTTTTGAATAACTTAACCTAATAAGATTATTTCTAGGCTCATCTGTAGTCCTTAAAACGGCACTGTTCATTTTTTTCTGAGGCTAGTATTCCATTCGGTACGTATACCACTTTTTCTTGGTCCATTTATCTGATGATGGACATTTTGTTTGTATCCATGTCTTAACTATTGTAAATACTGCTGCAATACACGATATTCCATCCCGTGTCTTTTTGATTCTGGCTTTCACAGGTGACAGGCCCAATAGTGGGCCTTCCGGATCATATGGTGACTCAATTTTTACCTTTAAACGCACTGCCATTCTGTTCCTAATATTGGCTGTTACCAGTTTACATCCCACTTAGACCGAGAGGTTACACTATTCTCCACAACTTCTTCAACATCTATTGTTTGTTGACATTTTGCTGATGGTCATTGTGACTGGTGTTAGGTGATACCTTTGTGTAGATTGGATTTGCATGCGTCTAATAATTCCTGATGTTTTGCATTTCCCAATGTCCTTTTCATTTTTTTAAGATTGAGCTAAACTTACAACTTCAAATTGCCTTCTTGAAAAATTTGCCGCGTTTGGATTTTTATGGCCATTCCCTACCCCAGGACATTTTTGGAGGGCATGAGTCATTTACAGCCCTGCAGTCCTTGTGAATATTAGTGACCATTAGCAGTAGATGTAAAGCTGCTGTTTGAGGAAACGGCCTTAGGGTGGCAGCATTCCTACGTTGCCAACTCTGCTTGCTAGGGAAACAGAACCTTGCTGCAAGTTGTGCTTTTAGGTTGCATATTAGAGTGGAATGTGCCAGGACAAACCCCCATAAGCTTTAGCCTCCTTAGTTCTTGTTTGTGTCTTTAAGTTGTAGTTTTTATCAGAGCAAATTTGATTGAAAAATGTCTTTTGTTCTAGGTGTACAGAATCTTGTTCATTTACACATATACATATATCTATTGATCTTTGGGTCCTTTTCCATGTCGGTTATTACAGAGTGTTGAGTAGACCACTCTTGGTATTCCATAGGTCTTTGGGGATTAGATATTTTATATGTATTAGTATATGTGTGTTAACCCCAATATCCTAATTTATCCATTCCTCACACCTTTTCTTTGGCTTAACCATAAGTTTGTCTTCTCAATCTGAGATTGTCTTTCTCTTTGGAAATATGTTCATTTTTATGAATTTTCAGATAACATAAGTGATATCATAGGACATTTGTCTTTCGCATTCTGACTTACTTCACGCTGTGTGATTATCTCTAGGCTCATCTGTGGTGCTGCATATGCCATTCTTTTATTTTTTTTCGTGACTGATATTCCATTCTGTCCATATACCACTTCTTCTTTGTCCATTCATCTGTTTATGGCCGTTAATTTTGCTTCCACGTCTTGGCTATTTCAATAATGCTGCAGTGCAGATTTGCCTGCCTCTGTCTTTCCGATTCTGGTGGTCTTAGGTTATAGGCCCAAAAGGTGCCCTGCCGCGTCATATGGTAGATCAATTTTTACCTTTTAAAGCAGCTCCATTCAGTTTTCGTTAGTGCTGTTACCACTTTACATCCCAGCAGCAGCTAGAAGGTACACAGTTCTCTAAAATCCCTTCAGCATTTACAGTTTGTAGACTTTTTGCTGATGGTCATTTGACTAGTGTGAGCTGAAACCTTTTTGGAGGTTGGATTTACATGTGGCTAATAATTCCTTATAGTGAGCTTTAGGCATGTCCTTTTTTTTCTTTTCCTTTATTTTTAAAGAGTGAGTACATCTTCCCTCTTCGTATTGACTTCTTCAAAAACTTGTCATGTGTTGAATTTTCTTGCCTATTCCCTACCCCAGGGCATTTTTTGAGGGCAGGTGTCATTTACAGACCTGCAGTCCTTGTGACTATTAAGCAACCATTAGCACTGGGTTTAAAGCTGCTGTTGTGGGAAACAGCCACAAGGCGGCAGCATTATTACGTTCTCACCTCTTGTTACTAGGGCAACAGAGTCTTCCTGGAGGTAGTGTTCCGAGGTTGTAAATTAGAGGGGAATGTGCTGGGACAAGCCCCAGAAGTTTATGTCTCCTTACTTATGTTTGTTTCTTAAATTTAATTTCTATTTCTTATCAGAGTAAATTCGATTAGAGTGTTGTGATTGTCTGGCTGTCCAGAATGTGCTCAATGATTCATACATATGTCTGTTCATCTTTGGATCCTGTTACCATGTAATATTTTACGGAAGGTTGAGTAGACCTCGCATGGTATTTGGTAGGTGTTTTGTCATTATATATTTTATATGTATTGGTGATTATATAATTCATATAGTTTATATGTTATATGTTTATATACATTTAACATACATTAGGGTATGTATGTTAGCCCCATAGTCCTAATTTATCCATCCTCCCACCTTTCATTTTGGCTAACCCTTAATTTGTTTTATAAGTCTGTGCGTGTCTTTTTCTGTGGAAATATGTTCATGGGTAGCAATCATAGAATAACATGTACAAATGATATCATAGGATATTTGTTATTCCCTTTTGAATAACTTAACCTAATAAGATTATTTCTAGGCTCATCTGTAGTCCTTAAAACGGCACTGTTCATTTTTTTCTGAGGCTAGTATTCCATTCGGTACGTATACCACTTTTTCTTGGTCCATTTATCTGATGATGGACATTTTGTTTGTATCCATGTCTTAACTATTGTAAATACTGCTGCAATACACGATATTCCATCCCGTGTCTTTTTGATTCTGGCTTTCACAGGTGACAGGCCCAATAGTGGGCCTTCCGGATCATATGGTGACTCAATTTTTACCTTTAAACGCACTGCCATTCTGTTCCTAATATTGGCTGTTACCAGTTTACATCCCACTTAGACCGAGAGGTTACACTATTCTCCACAACTTCTTCAACATCTATTGTTTGTTGACATTTTGCTGATGGTCATTGTGACTGGTGTTAGGTGATACCTTTGTGTAGATTGGATTTGCATGCGTCTAATAATTCCTGATGTTTTGCATTTCCCAATGTCCTTTTCATTTTTTTAAGATTGAGCTAAACTTACAACTTCAAATTGCCTTCTTGAAAAATTTGCCGCGTTTGGATTTTTATGGCCATTCCCTACCCCAGGACATTTTTGGAGGGCATGAGTCATTTACAGCCCTGCAGTCCTTGTGAATATTAGTGACCATTAGCAGTAGATGTAAAGCTGCTGTTTGAGGAAACGGCCTTAGGGTGGCAGCATTCCTACGTTGCCAACTCTGCTTGCTAGGGAAACAGAACCTTGCTGCAAGTTGTGCTTTTAGGTTGCATATTAGAGTGGAATGTGCCAGGACAAACCCCCATAAGCTTTAGCCTCCTTAGTTCTTGTTTGTGTCTTTAAGTTGTAGTTTTTATCAGAGCAAATTTGATTGAAAAATGTCTTTTGTTCTAGGTGTACAGAATCTTGTTCATTTACACATATACATATATCTATTGATCTTTGGGTCCTTTTCCATGTCGGTTATTACAGAGTGTTGAGTAGACCACTCTTGGTATTCCATAGGTCTTTGGGGATTAGATATTTTATATGTATTAGTATATGTGTGTTAACCCCAATATCCTAATTTATCCATTCCTCACACCTTTTCTTTGGCTTAACCATAAGTTTGTCTTCTCAATCTGAGATTGTCTTTCTCTTTGGAAATATGTTCATTTTTATGAATTTTCAGATAACATAAGTGATATCATAGGACATTTGTCTTTCGCATTCTGACTTACTTCACGCTGTGTGATTATCTCTAGGCTCATCTGTGGTGCTGCATATGCCATTCTTTTATTTTTTTTCGTGACTGATATTCCATTCTGTCCATATACCACTTCTTCTTTGTCCATTCATCTGTTTATGGCCGTTAATTTTGCTTCCACGTCTTGGCTATTTCAATAATGCTGCAGTGCAGATTTGCCTGCCTCTGTCTTTCCGATTCTGGTGGTCTTAGGTTATAGGCCCAAAAGGTGCCCTGCCGCGTCATATGGTAGATCAATTTTTACCTTTTAAAGCAGCTCCATTCAGTTTTCGTTAGTGCTGTTACCACTTTACATCCCAGCAGCAGCTAGAAGGTACACAGTTCTCTAAAATCCCTTCAGCATTTACAGTTTGTAGACTTTTTGCTGATGGTCATTTGACTAGTGTGAGCTGAAACCTTTTTGGAGGTTGGATTTACATGTGGCTAATAATTCCTTATAGTGAGCTTTAGGCATGTCCTTTTTTTTCTTTTCCTTTATTTTTAAAGAGTGAGTACATCTTCCCTCTTCGTATTGACTTCTTCAAAAACTTGTCATGTGTTGAATTTTCTTGCCTATTCCCTACCCCAGGGCATTTTTTGAGGGCAGGTGTCATTTACAGACCTGCAGTCCTTGTGACTATTAAGCAACCATTAGCACTGGGTTTAAAGCTGCTGTTGTGGGAAACAGCCACAAGGCGGCAGCATTATTACGTTCTCACCTCTTGTTACTAGGGCAACAGAGTCTTCCTGGAGGTAGTGTTCCGAGGTTGTAAATTAGAGGGGAATGTGCTGGGACAAGCCCCAGAAGTTTATGTCTCCTTACTTATGTTTGTTTCTTAAATTTAATTTCTATTTCTTATCAGAGTAAATTCGATTAGAGTGTTGTGATTGTCTGGCTGTCCAGAATGTGCTCAATGATTCATACATATGTCTGTTCATCTTTGGATCCTGTTACCATGTAATATTTTACGGAAGGTTGAGTAGACCTCGCATGGTATTTGGTAGGTGTTTTGTCATTATATATTTTATATGTATTGGTGATTATATAATTCATATAGTTTATATGTTATATGTTTATATACATTTAACATACATTAGGGTATGTATGTTAGCCCCATAGTCCTAATTTATCCATCCTCCCACCTTTCATTTTGGCTAACCCTTAATTTGTTTTATAAGTCTGTGCGTGTCTTTTTCTGTGGAAATATGTTCATGGGTAGCAATCATAGAATAACATGTACAAATGATATCATAGGATATTTGTTATTCCCTTTTGAATAACTTAACCTAATAAGATTATTTCTAGGCTCATCTGTAGTCCTTAAAACGGCACTGTTCATTTTTTTCTGAGGCTAGTATTCCATTCGGTACGTATACCACTTTTTCTTGGTCCATTTATCTGATGATGGACATTTTGTTTGTATCCATGTCTTAACTATTGTAAATACTGCTGCAATACACGATATTCCATCCCGTGTCTTTTTGATTCTGGCTTTCACAGGTGACAGGCCCAATAGTGGGCCTTCCGGATCATATGGTGACTCAATTTTTACCTTTAAACGCACTGCCATTCTGTTCCTAATATTGGCTGTTACCAGTTTACATCCCACTTAGACCGAGAGGTTACACTATTCTCCACAACTTCTTCAACATCTATTGTTTGTTGACATTTTGCTGATGGTCATTGTGACTGGTGTTAGGTGATACCTTTGTGTAGATTGGATTTGCATGCGTCTAATAATTCCTGATGTTTTGCATTTCCCAATGTCCTTTTCATTTTTTTAAGATTGAGCTAAACTTACAACTTCAAATTGCCTTCTTGAAAAATTTGCCGCGTTTGGATTTTTATGGCCATTCCCTGCCCCAGGACATTTTTGGAGGGCATGAGTCATTTACAGCCCTGCAGTCCTTGTGAATATTAGTGACCATTAGCAGTAGATGTAAAGCTGCTGTTTGAGGAAACGGCCTTAGGGTGGCAGCATTCCTACGTTGCCAACTCTGCTTGCTAGGGAAACAGAACCTTGCTGCAAGTTGTTCTTTTAGGTTGCATATTAGAGTGGAATGTGCCAGGACAAACCCCCATAAGCTTTAGCCTCCTTAATTCTTGTTTGTGTCTTTAAGTTGTAGTTTTTATCAGAGCAAATTTGATTGAAAAATGTCTTTTGTTCTAGGTGTACAGAATCTTGTTCATTTACACATATACATATATCTATTGATCTTTGGGTCCTTTTCCATGTCGGTTATTACAGAGTGTTGAGTAGACCACTCTTGGTATTCCATAGGTCTTTGGGGATTAGATATTTTATATGTATTAGTATATGTGTGTTAACCCCAATATCCTAATTTATCCATTCCTCACACCTTTTCTTTGGCTTAACCATAAGTTTGTCTTCTCAATCTGAGATTGTCTTTCTCTTTGGAAATATGTTCATTTTTATGAATTTTCAGATAACATAAGTGATATCATAGGACATTTGTCTTTCGCATTCTGACTTACTTCACGCTGTGTGATTATCTCTAGGCTCATCTGTGGTGCTGCATATGCCATTCTTTTATTTTTTTTCGTGACTGATATTCCATTCTGTCCATATACCACTTCTTCTTTGTCCATTCATCTGTTTATGGCCGTTAATTTTGCTTCCACGTCTTGGCTATTTCAATAATGCTGCAGTGCAGATTTGCCTGCCTCTGTCTTTCCGATTCTGGTGGTCTTAGGTTATAGGCCCAAAAGGTGCCCTGCCGCGTCATATGGTAGATCAATTTTTACCTTTTAAAGCAGCTCCATGCAGTTTTCGTTAGTGCTGTTACCACTTTACATCCCAGCAGCAGCTAGAAGGTACACAGTTCTCTAAAATCCCTTCAGCATTTACAGTTTGTAGACTTTTTGCTGATGGTCATTTGACTACTGTGAGCTGAAACCTTTTTGGAGGTTGGATTTACATGTGGCTAATAATTCCTTATAGTGAGCTTTAGGCATGTCCTTTTTTTTCTTTTCCTTTATTTTTAAAGAGTGAGTACATCTTCCCTCTTCGTATTGACTTCTTCAAAAACTTGTAATGTGTTGAATTTTCTTGCCTATTCCCTACCCCAGGGCATTTTTTGAGGGCAGGTGTCATTTACAGACCTGCAGTCCTTGTGACTATTAAGCAACCATTAGCACTGGGTTTAAAGCTGCTGTTGTGGGAAACAGCCACAAGGCGGCAGCATTATTACGTTCTCACCTCTTGTTAATAGGGCAACAGAGTCTTCCTGGAGGTAGTGTTCCGAGGTTGTAAATTAGAGGGGAATGTGCTGGGACAAGCCCCAGAAGTTTATGTCTCCTTACTTATGTTTGTTTCTTAAATTTAATTTCTATTTCTTATCAGAGTAAATTCGATTAGAGTGTTGTGATTGTCTGGCTGTCCAGAATGTGCTCAATGATTCATACATATGTCTGTTCATCTTTGGATCCTGTTACCATGTAATATTTTACGGAAGGTTGAGTAGACCTCGCATGGTATTTGGTAGGTGTTTTGTCATTATATATTTTATATGTATTGGTGATTATATAATTCATATAGTTTATATGTTATATGTTTATATACATTTAACATACATTAGGGTATGTATGCTAGCCCCATAGTCCTAATTTATCCATCCTCCCACCTTTCATTTTGGCTAACCCTTAATTTGTTTTATAAGTCTGTGCGTGTCTTTTTCTGTGGAAATATGTCCATTTGTAGCAATCTTAGGATAACATGTATAAATGATATCATAGGATATTTGTCATTCCCTTTTGACTTACTTAACCTAATATGACTATTTCTAGGCTCATCTGTAGTCCTGAAAACGGCATTTTTCATTTTTTTCCCGAGGCTACTATTCCATTTGGTCCGTATACCACTTCTTCTTTGTCCATTCATCTGTTTATGGCCCTTAATTTTGCTTCCACGTCTTGCCTATTTCAGTAATGCTGCAGTGCACATTTGCCTGCCTCTGTCTTTCCGATTCTGGTGGTCTAAGGTTATAGGCCTAAAAGGTGCCCTGCCGCGTCATATGGTAGCTCAATTTTTACCTTTTAAAGCAGCTCCATTGAGTTTTCGTTAGTGCTGTTACCACTTTAAATTCCAGCAGCAGCTAGAAGGTACACAGTTCTCTAAAATCTCTTCAGCATTTACAGTTTGTAGACTTTTTGCTGATGGTCATTTGACTGGTGTGAGCTGAAACCTTTCTGGAGGTTGGATTTGCATGTGGCTAATAATTCCTTATAGTGAGCTTTAGGCATGTCCTTTTTATCTTTTCCTTTTTTTTTAAAGAGTGAGTACATCTTCCCTCTTCGTATTGACTTCTTCAAAAACTTGTCATGTGTTGAATTTTCTTGCCTATTCCCTACCCCAGGGCATTTTTGAGGGCAGGTGTCATTTACAGACCTGCAGTCCTTGTGACTATTAAGCAACCATTAGCAGGGGGTTTAAAGCTGCTGTTGTGGGAAACAGCCACAAGGCGGCCGCATTATTACGTTCTCACCTCTTGTTACTAGGGCAACAGAGTCTTCCTGGAGGTAGTGTTCCGAGGTTGTAAATTAGAGGGGAATGTGCTGGGACAAGCCCCAGAAGTTTATGTCTCCTTACTTATGTTTGTTTCTTAAATTTAATTTCTATTTCTTATCAGAGTAAATTCGATTAGAGTGTTGTGATTGTCTGGCTGTCCAGAATGTGCTCAATGATTCATACATATGTCTGTTCATCTTTGGATCCTGTTACCATGTAATATTTTACGGAAGGTTGAGTAGACCTCGCATGGTATTTGGTAGGTGTTTTGTCATTATATATTTTATATGTATTGGTGATTATATAATTCATATAGTTTATATGTTATATGTTTATATACATTTAACATACATTAGGATATGTATGTTAGCCCCATAGTCCTAATTTATCCATCCTCCCACCTTTCATTTTGGCTAACCATTAATTTGTTTTATAAGTCTGTGCGTGTCTTTTTCTGTGGAAATATGTTCATGGGTAGCAATCATAGAATAACATGTACAAATGATATCATAGGATATTTGTTATTCCCTTTTGAATAACTTAACCTAATAAGATTATTTCTAGGCTCATCTGTAGTCCTTAAAACGGCACTGTTCATTTTTTTCTGAGGCTAGTATTCCATTCGGTACGTATACCAGTTTTTCTTGGTCCATTTATCTGATGATGGACATTTTGTTTGTATCCATGTCTTAACTATTGTAAATACTGCTGCAATACACGATATTCCATCCCGTGTCTTTTTGATTCTGGCTTTCACAGGTGACAGGCCCAATAGTGGGCCTTCCGGATCATATGGTGACTCAATTTTTACCTTTAAACACACTGCCATTCTGTTCCTAATATTGGCTGTTACCAGTTTACATCCCACTTAGACCGAGAGGTTACACTATTCTCCACAACTTCTTCAACATCTATTGTTTGTTGACATTTTGCTGATGGTCATTGTGACTGGTGTTAGGTGATACCTTTGTGTAGATTGGATTTGCATGCGTCTAATAATTCCTGATGTTTTGCATTTCCCAATGTCCTTTTCATTTTTTTAAGATTGAGCTAAACTTACAACTTCAAATTGCCTTCTTGAAAAATTTGCCGCGTTTGGATTTTTATGGCCATTCCCTACCCCAGGACATTTTTGGAGGGCATGAGTCATTTATAGCCCTGCAGTCCTTGTGAATATTAGTGACCATTAGCAGTAGATGTAAAGCTGCTGTTTGAGGAAACGGCCTTAGGGTGGCAGCATTTCTACGTTGCCAACTCTGCTTGCTAGGGAAACAGAACCTTGCTGCAAGTTGTGCTTTTAGGTTGCAGATTAGAGTGGAATGTGCCAGGACAAATCCCCATAAGTTTTAGCCTCCTTAATTCTTGTTTGTGTCTTTAAGTTGTAGTTTTTATCAGAGCAAATTTGATTGAAAAATGTCTTTTGTTCTAGGTGTACAGAATCTTGTTCATTTACACATATACATATATCTATTGATCTTTGGGTCCTTTTCCATGTCGGTTATTACAGAGTGTTGAGTAGACCACTCTTGGTATTCCATAGGTCTTTGGGGATTAGATATTTTATATGTATTAGTATATGTGTGTTAACCCCAATATCCTAATTTATCCATTCCTCACACCTTTTCTTTGGCTTAACCATAAGTTTGTCTTCTCAATCTGAGATTGTCTTTCTCTTTGGAAATATGTTCATTTTTATGAATTTTCAGATAACATAAGTGATATCATAGGACATTTGTCTTTCGCATTCTGACTTACTTCACGCTGTGTGATTATCTCTAGGCTCATCTGTGGTGCTGCATATGCCATTCTTTTATTTTTTTTCGTGACTGATATTCCATTCTGTCCATATACCACTTCTTCTTTGTCCATTCATCTGTTTATGGACCTTTTTTTTTTGCTTCCATGTCTTGGCTATTTCAATATTGCTGCAGTGCACATTTGCCTGCCTCTGTCTTTCCGATTCTGGTGGTCTTAGGTTATAGGCCCAAAAGGTGCCCTGCCGCATCATATGGTAGCTCAGTTTTTACCTTTGAAAGCAGCTCCATTCAGTTTTCGTTAGTGCTGTTACCAATTACATCCCACCAGCAGCTAGAAGGTACACAGTTCTCTAAAACCCCTTCAGCATTTATAGTTTGTAGACTGTTTGCTGATGGTCATTGGACTGCTGTGAGCTGAAACCTTTTTGGAGGTTGGATTTGCATGTGGCTAATAATTCCTTGTACTGAGCTTTAGGCATGTCCATTTTTTTCTTTTCCTTTTTTTTTAAAGAGTGAGTACAACTTCCCTCTTCATATTGACTTCTTGAAAATTTTTTCATGTGTTGAATTTTCTTGCCTATTCCCTACCCCAGGGCATTTTAGGAGGGCAGATGCCATTTACAGCCCTGAGTCCTTGTGACTGTTAAGCAACCATTAGCACTGGGTTTAAAGCTGCTGTTGTGGGAAACACCCACTAGGCGGCAGCATTATTACGTTCTCAACTCTTGTTATTAGGGGAACAGAGTCTTCCTGGAGGTAGTGTTCCGAGGTTGTAAATTAGAGGGGAATGTGCTGGGAGAAGCCCCCAGAAGTTTATGTCTCCTTACTTATGTTTGTTTTTTAATTTAATTTCTATTTCTTATCAGAGTAAATTTGATTAGAGTGTTGTGATTGTCTGGCTGTCCAGAATGTGCTCAATGATTCACACATATATCTGTTCATCTTTGGATCCTGTTACCATGTAATATTTTACGGAAGGTTGAGTAGACCTCCCTTGGTATTTGGTAGGTGTTTTGTCATTCTATATTTTATATGTATTGGTGATTATATAATTCATAGAGTTTATATGTTATATGTTTATATATATTTAACATATATTAGTATATGTATGTTAGCCCCATAATCTTAATTTATCCATCCTCCCACCTTTCATTTTGGCTAACCATTAGATTGTTTTATAAGTCTGTGAGTGTCTTTTTCTGTGGAAATATGTCCATTTGTAGCAATCTTAGGATAACATGTATAAATGATATCATAGGATATTTGTCATTCCCTTTTGACTTACTTAACCTAATATGATTATTTCTAGGCTCATCTGTAGTCCTGAAAACGGCATTTTTCATTTTTTTCCCGAGGCTACTATTCCATTTGGTCCGTATACCACTTCTTCTTTGTCCATTCATCTGTTTATGGCCCTTAATTTTGCTTCCACGTCTTGGCTATTTCAATAATGCTGCAGTGCAGATTTGCCTGCCTCTGTCTTTCCGATTCTGGTGGTCTTAGGTTATAGGCCCAAAAGGTGCCCTGCCGCGTCATATGGTAGATCAATTTTTACCTTTTAAAGCAGCTCCATTCAGTTTTCGTTAGTGCTGTTACCACTTTACATCCCAGCAGCAGCTAGAAGGTATACAGTTCTCTAAAATCCCTTCAGCATTTACAGTTTGTAGACTTTTTGCTGATGGTCATTTGACTAGTGTGAGCTGAAACCTTTTTGGAGGTTGGATTTACATGTGGCTAATAATTCCTTATAGTGAGCTTTAGGCATGTCCTTTTTTTTCTTTTCCTTTATTTTTAAAGAGTGAGTACATCTTCCCTCTTCGTATTGACTTCTTCAAAAACTTGTCATGTGTTGAATTTTCTTGCCTATTCCCTACCCCAGGGCATTTTTTGAGGACAGGTGTCATTTACAGACCTGCAGTCCTTGTGACTATTAAGCAACCATTAGCACTGGGTTTAAAGCTGCTGTTGTGGGAAACAGTCACAAGGCGGCAGCATTATTACGTTCTCACCTCTTGTTACTAGGGCAACAGAGTCTTCCTGGAGGTAGTGTTCCGAGGTTGTAAATTAGAGGGGAATGTGCTGGGACAAGCCCCAGAAGTTTATGTCTCCTTACTTATGTTTGTTTCTTAAATTTAATTTCTATTTCTTATCGGCGTAAATTCGAGTAGAGTGTTGTGATTGTCTGGCTGTCCAGAATGTGCTCAATGATTCATACATATGTCTGTTCATCTTTGGATCCTGTTACCATGTAATATTTTACGGAAGGTTGAGTAGACCTTGCATGGTATTTGGTAGGTGTTTTGTCATTATATATTTTATATGTATTGGTGATTATATAATTCATATAGTTTATATGTTATATGTTTATATACATTTAACATACATTAGGATATGTATGTTAGCCCCATAGTCCTAATTTATCCATCCTCCCACCTTTCATTTTGGCTAACCATTAATTTCTTTTATAAGTCTGTGCGTGTCTTTTTCTGTGGAAATATGTTTATTAGTAACAATCTCAGAAAAACATGTTTAAATGATATTATAAGATACTTGTCATTCCTTTTTGGAAGCAAAAAAAATGTCCATAAACAGATGAATGGACAAAGAAGAAGTGGTACATGGAATATCAGTCACAAAAAAAAATTAAAAGTATGGCATATGCAGCACCACAGATGAGCCTAAAGATAGTCACACAACGTGAAGTAAGTCAGAATGCAAAAGCCAAATGTCCTATGATATCACTTATGTTATCTGAAAATTCATAAAAATGAACATATTTCCATAGAGAAAGACAATCTCAGATTGAGAAGACAAACTTATGGTTAAGCCAAAGTAAAGGTGTGAGGAATGGATAAATTAGGATATTGGGGTTAACATACATAATAATACATATAAAATATATAATCCCCAAAGACATATGGAATACCAAGAGTGGTCTACTCAACACTCTGTAATAACCGACATGGAAAAGGACCCAAAGATCAATAGATATAGGTGTATGTGTAAATGAACAAGATTCTGTACACCTAGAACAAAAGACATTTTTCAATCAAATTTGCTCTGATAAAAACTACAACTTAAAGACACAAACAAGAATTAAGGAGGCTAAAACTTATGCGGGTTTGTCCTGGCACATTCCACTCTAATATGCAACCTAAAACCACAACTTGCAGCAAGGTTCTGTTTCCCTAGCAAGCAGTTGGCAATGTAGAAATGCTGCCATCCTAAGGCCGTTTCCTCAAACAGCAGCTTTAAATCTACTGCTAATGGTCACTAATATTCACAAGGACTGCAGGGCTGTAATTGACTCATGCCCTCAAAAAATGTCCTGGGGTAGGGAATGTCCCAAATAATCCAAATTCGGCAAATTTTTCAAGAAGGAAATTTGAAGTTGTAAGTATAACTCAATCTTAAAAAAAATGAAAAAGACATTGATAAACACAAAACATCAGAAATTATTAGACGCATGGAAATCCAATCTACACAAAGGTATCACCTCACACCAGGCAGAATGACCATCAGCAAAAAGTCAACAAACAATACATATTGAAGAAGTTGTGGACAATAGCGTAACCTCTCGGTCTAAGTGGGATGCAAACTGGTAACAGCCAATATTAGGAACAGAATGGCAGTGCGTTTAAAGGTAAAAATTGAATCACCATATGATCCGGAAGGCCCACTATTAGGCCTGTCCTCTGTGAAAGCCAGAATCAAAAACACACGGGATGGAAAATCTTGTATTGCAGCACTATTTACAATAGCAAAGATATGGAAGCAAACAAAATGTCCATCAACAGATAAATGTACAAAGAAGAAGTGGTATATGTACCAAATGGAATAGTAGCCTCGGGAGAAAAAAAGAACAATGCCGTTTTCAGGACTACAGATGAGCCTAGAAATAATCATATTAGGTTTAGTAAGTCAAAAGGGAATGACAAATATCCTGTAATATCATTTATACATGTTATCCTAAGATTGCTACAAATGGACATATTTCCACAGAAAAAGACACTAACAGGCTTATAAAAAAAATAATACTTAACCAAAATGAAAGGTGGGAGGATGGATAAATTAGGATTATGGGACTAACATACATATACTAATGTATGTTAAATGTATATATACATATAACTATATTAATATAACATATTAACTATATGAATTATATAATCACCAATACATATAAAATATATAATGATGAAACACCTGCCAAATACAAAGGGAGGTCTACTCAACATTCTGTAAAAAATTACATGGTAACAGGATCCGAAGATGAACAGACATATGTATAAATCATTGAGCAGATTCTGTACAGCCAGACAATCACAACACTCTACTCGAATTTACGCCGATAAGAAATAGAAATTAAATTTAAAAAACAAACATAAGTAAGGAGACATAAACTTCTGGGGGCTTGTCCCAGCACATTCCCCTCTAATTTACAACCTCGGAACACTACCTCCAGGAAGACTCTGTTGCCCTAGTAACAAGAGTTGAGAACGTAATAATGCTGCCGCCTTGTGGCTGTTTCCCACAACAGCAGCTTTAAACCCAGTGCTAATGGTTGCTTAATAGTCACAAGGACTGCAGGGCTGTAAATGACACCTGCTCTCAAAAAATGCCCTGAGGTAGGGAATAGGCAAGAAAATTCAACACATGAAATTTTTTGAAGAAGTCAATATGAAGAGGGAAGTTGTACTCACTCTTTAAAAAAAAAAAGGAAAAGAAAAAAAGGACATGCCTAAAGCTCACTATAAGGAATTTTTAGCCACATGCAAATCCAACCTCCAAAAAGGTTTCAGCTCACACCAGTCAAATGACCATCAGCAAAAAGTCAACAAACTGTAAATGCTGAAGGGATTTTAGAGAACTGTGTACCTTCTAGCTGCTGGAGGGATGTAAACTGGTAACAGCACTAACGAAAACTGAATGGAGCTACTTTAAAAGGTAAAAATGGAGCTACCATATGATGCGGCAGGGCACCTTTTGGGCCTATAACCTAAGACCACCAGAATCGGAAAGACAGAGCCAGGCAAATGTGCAATGCAGCAATATTGAAATAGCCAAGATATGGAAGCAAAAAGAGCATCCAAAAACAAATGAATGGACAAAGAAAAATTGGTATACGGACAGAATGGAATAGTAACCTCGGTAAAAAAATGAACAATGCCATTTTGAGGAATACAGATGAGCCTAGAAATAATCATATTAGGTTAAGTAAGTCAAAAGGGAATGACAAATATCCTATGATATCATTTATACATGTTATCCTAACACTGCTACCAATGAACATATTTCCACAAAAAAAGACAACACACACTTATACAACAAACTAATGGTTAACCAAAATGAAAGGTGGGAGGATGGATAAATTAGGATTATGGGGCTAACATACACATACTAATGTATGTCAAATGTATATAAACATATAATATATAAACTATATGAATTATATAATCACCAATACATATAAAATATATAATGACAAAACACCTACCAAATACCAAGGGAGGTCTACTCAACATTCTGAATAACATACATGGTAACAGGATCCAAAGATGAACAGACATTTGTATGAATCATTGAGCAGATTCTGTACAGCCAGACAATCACAACACTCTAATCAAAATTACTCCGATAAGAAATATAAATTAAATTTAAAAAACAAACATTACTAAGGAGACATAAACTTCTGGGGGCTTGTCCCAGCACATTCCCCTCTAATTTACAACCTCGGAACACTACCTCCAGGAAGACTCTGTTACCCTAGTAACAAGAGGTGAGAACGTAATAATGCTGCCGCCTTGTGGCTGTTTCCCACAACAGCAGCTTTAAACCCAGTGCTAATGGTTGCTTAATAGTCACAAGGACTGCAGGGCTGTAAATGACACCTGCCCACAAAAAATGCCCTGGGGTAGGGAATAGGCAAGGAAATTCAACACATGACAAATTTGTGAAGAAGGCAATATGAAGAGGGAAGTTTTACTCACTCTTTACAAAAATGGAAAAGAAAAAAATAGGGCATGCCTAAAGCTCTGTATAAGGAATTATTAGCCACATGCAAATCCAACCTCCAAAAAGATTTCAGCTCACACCAGTGAAATGACCATCAGCAGAAAGTCTACAGACTATACATGCTGAAGGGGTTTTAGAGAACTCTGTACCTTCTAGCTGCTGGTGGGATGTAATTGGTAACAGCACTAACGAAAACTGAATGGAGCTGCTTTAAACGGTAAAAACTGAGCTACCATATGATGCGGCAGGGCACCTTTTGGGCCTATAACGTAAGACCACCAGAATCGGAAAGACAGAGGCAGGCAAATGTGCACTGCAGCAATATTTAAATAGCCAAGACATGGAAGCAAAAAAAAAGTTCCATAAACAGATGAATGGACAAAGAAGAAGTGGTATATGGACAGAATGGAATATCAGTCACGAAAAAAAATAAAAGAATGGCATATGCAGCACCACAGATGAGCCTAGAGATAATCACACAACGTGAAGTAAGTCAGAATGCGAAAGACAAATGTCCTATGATATCCCTTATGTTATCTGAAAATTCATAAAAATGAACATATTTCCATAGAGAAAGACAATCTCAGATTGAGAAGACAAACTTATGGTTAAGCCAAAGAAAAGGTGTGAGGAATGGATAAATTAGGATACTGGCGTTAACACACATATACTAATACATATAAAATATATAATCCCCAAAGACCTATGGAATAGCAAGTGTGGTCTGCTCAACACTCTGTAATAACCGACATGGAAAAGGACTCAAAGATCAATAGATGTATGTATATGTGTAAATGAACAAGATTCTGTACACCTAGAACAAAAGACAGTTTTCAATCAAATTTGCTCTGATAAAAACTACAACTTAAAGACACAAACAAGAATTAAGGAGGCTAAAACTTATGGGGGTTTGTCCTGGCACATTCCACTCTAATCTGCAACCTCAAAGCACAACTTGCAGCAAGGTTCTGTTTCCCTAGCAAGCAGAGTTGGCAACGTAGAAATGCTGCCTCCCTAAGGCCCTTTCCTCAAACAGCAGCTTTAAATGTACTGCTAATGGTCACTAATATTCACAAGGACTGCAGGGCTGTAAATGACTCATGCCCTCCAAAATGTCCTGGGGTAGGGAATGGCGAAAAAAATCCAAACGCGGCAAATTTTTCAAGAAGGCAATTTGAAGTTGTAAGTATAACTCGATCTTAAAAAAAAATGAAAAGGACATTGATAAACACAAAACATCAGGGATTATTAGACACATGCAAATCCAATCTACACAAAGGTATCACCTCACACCTGGCAGAATGACCATCAGCAAAAAGTCAACAAACAATACGTGTTGAAGAAGTTGTGGAGAATAGCGTAACCTCTCGGTCTAAGTGGGATGCAAACTGGTAACAGCCAATAATAGGAACAGAATGGCAGTGCGTTTAAGGGTAAAAATTGAATCACCATATGATCTGGAAGGCCCACTATTGGGCCTGTCACCTGCGAAAGCCAGAATCAAAAAGACACGAGATGGAAAATCTTGTATTGCAGCAGTATTTAAAATAGGCAAGACATGGAAGCAACAAAAATGTCCATCATCAGATGAATGGACGAAAAAGTGATCCATGTACACAATGCAATATTAGACACAGAAAATAATGAAACAATGCCGTTTGCAGCACCATAGATGAGGCTACAGATAATCTCACAACTTGAAGTAAGTCAGAAAGCGAGAGACACATATCCTATGATATCACGTATAGGTGTTATCTAAAAATTGATAGGAATGAACCTATTTCCACAGAGAAGGACACTCACGTGTTCAGAAAACAAGCTTGTGGTTAACCAAATGGAAAGGTGTGAGGAATGTATAACGGAGGATATTGGATTCAACAGACATATGCTTATACTTATAAAATATATAATCATCAAAGACATACCGAATACCAAGAGAGGTCTACACAACATTCTGTAACAACCTATATGAAACAGGATCCAAACATGAAAAGATGTATGTATCAATGAAAGAGATTCTGTACACCTAGAACAAACACAACATTGCAATCAAATTTGCTCTGAGAAAAATGAAAATTAAACTAAGAATACCAACAGCAAATAAGTAGACATAGCTTTTGGGGGTTTGTCCTGGCACATTCCACTCTACTTTACAACCTACAAACAGGACTTCCAGGAAGGCTATGTTGCTCTAGTAACCAGAGTTGGGAATATAGAAATGTTGCCTCCTTGTGGCCGTTTCCTGCAACAGCAGCTTTAAATCCAGAGCTAATGGTCATGTAATATTCACAATTACTACAGGGCTGTAAATGACACCCGCCCTCAAAAAATGTCCTGGTGCAGGTAATGGCCACAGGAATTCAGAACATGGCACATTTTTCAAGGAAACAATTTGAAGAGGTAAGTTTCTCTGTTTTACTTAAAAAAAAAGAAAAGGACGTAGATAAAAGCTCAATATCGGGAATTATTAGACGCATGCAAATCGAAACTACAAAAAGGTATCACCACCCAACACTCAAAATGCCATCAGCAAAAAGTCTACAAACAATAAATGCTGAAGGGGTTTTAGAGATCTGTGTACTCTCTAGTTGCTGGTGGGATGTAAACTGGTAACAGCCAGTAGTGAGAAGAGAATGGAGGTGCGTTGAAAGGTAAAAATGGAACTACCATATGATGTAGTAGGCCCACTGCTGGGCCTAACCCCTGAGAAGACCAGAATCCAAAAGACACAGGCTGGCAACCCTGCACTGCATCAATATTTAGCATAGCCAAGACTCGGAAGTAACCAAAATGTCCATCCACAGATGAATGCACAAAGAAGAAGTGGTCCATGTACACAATGGAATATTCACCACGGAAAAGGATGAAACACTGCTCTTTGCAGCACCATAGATGAGCCTAGAGATAATCACAGAACATGAGGTAAGTCGGAAAGCAGATGACAAATATACTGTGATATCACTTCTAGGTGTTACCTAACAACTGACACATATGAACATATTTCCACAGAGAAAGACTCTCACAGACTTAGAAAACAAAGTATGGTTATCTAAAAGGAAAGGTGGGAGGAAAGGATACATTAAGATTAGGGTTACCATACGTATACAAATACATATTAAACACATGTATCAACAAGACCGACCATATACCAAGGGAGGTCTACTGAACGCTCTGTAATAATTTACACGCAGGCGTGCCTGGTGGCACTGTGGTTAAGAATCCGCCTGCCAATGCGGGAGACACAGGTTCGATCCCTGGTTCGGGAAGCTCCCACATGCTACAGAGCAACTAAGCCCGTGCACCACAACTAATGAGCCTACGCTCTGGAGCGCATGAGCCATAACTACTGAGCCCATGCGCCACAACTACTGAAGCCCGCACGCCTAGAGCCCGTGCTCCGCAACAAGAGAAGCCACTGCAGTGAGAAGCCCGTGCACCACAACGGACAGTAGCCCGTGCTCACCGCAGCTAGAGAAAGCCCACATGCAGCAAGGAAGATCCAAGTCAGCCAAAAATAAATAAATAAATAAAATAAATTTATTTAAAAAAATAATAGTAATTTACATGGGAAGAGGATCTGTACATGAATAGATATATATAATGTTCAATTGAACCTGATTGTGTACACCTACAACAAACACTATTCTACTCATTACCTCAGTTTAAAAAATTGAAATCACGAACAGCAATTAATGAGACATAAAGTTATTGGGGTTGTCCCCATTCCATTCTAACTTAAAACCTAGGAACACAACTTTCCGGAAGGCTCTGCTGCCCTAGTAACCAGATTTGGGAATGGAGAAATGCTGCCACCTTGTGGCCATTTCCCACAACAGCAGCTTTAAACACTGGGCTAACGGTCACTTAAGATTCACAGTAATTGTCGGGCTGTAAATGACACGTGTCCTCAAAAACTGTCCTGGGGTAGGTAAGGGCCAAAAAAGTTCACAACACGGAAAATTTTTCAAGAAAACAATTTGAAGAGGTAAGTGTTACTCACTCTGTTATTTAAAAAAAAGAGGAACATGGATAAAAGCTCAATATCAGGAATTATTGGTTGGATGCAAATCCAAACTACAAAAAGATTTCGCCACCCAATATTCAAAATGCCATCCGTAAAAAGTCTACAAACAATGAATGCTGATGGGTTGGTGGAGAAATGCATACCCACTATGCTGTTTTTTGGATGTAAACTGATAACAGCTAATCATGAGAACAGAATGGAGCTGCCCTTAAAACGTAAAAACTGAGATACCACATGATGCGGCCGATCCCTTAATGGGCCTATACCCTAAGAAGACCAGCATCGGAGAGGCACAGACAGGCAAACATGCACTGCAGCAATATTTACAAAAGCCAAGACATGCAAGCAAACAAAATGTCCATCAAAAGATAAATCGACAAAGAAGAAGTGGTATACGTACCGAATGGAATACTAGACTCGGGAAAAAAATGAACAGTGCCGTTTTCAAGACTACAGATGAGCCTAGAAATAATCATATTAGTTTAAGTAAGTCAAAAGAGAATGGCAAATATCCTCTGATATCACTTATACATGTTATCCTAAGATTGCTACCAATGAACATATTTCCACAGAAAAAGACACTCACAGACTTATAAAACAAACTAATTGGTAGCCAAAATGAAAGGTGGGAGGATGGATAAATTAGGACTATGGGGCTAACATACATATACTAATGTATGTTAAATGTATATAAACATATAACATATAAACTCTATGAACTATATAATCACCAATACATATAAAATACATAATGACAAAACACCTACCAAATACCATGCGAGGTCTACTCAACATTCTGTAATAAGATACATGGTAACAGAATCCCAACATGAACAGACATATGTATGAATCATTGAGCAGATTCTGTACAGCCAGACAATCACAACACTCTAATCAAATTTACTCTGATAAGAAATAGAAATTAAATTAAAAAACAAACATAAGTAAGGAGACATAAACTTCTGGGGGCTTGTCCCAGCACATTCCCCTCTAATTTACAACCTCGGAACACTACCTCCAGGAAGACTCTGTTGCCCTAGTAACAAGAGTTGAGAACGTAATAATGCTGCCGCCTTGTGGCTGTTTCCCACAACAGCAGCTTTAAACCCAGTGCTAATGGTTGCTTAATAGTCACAAGGACTGCAGGTCTGTAAATGACACCTGCTCTCAAAAAATGCCCTGAGGTAGGGAATAGGCAAGAAAATTCAGCACATGAAAAGTTTTTGAAGAAGTCAATATGAAGAGGGAAGTTGTACTCACTCTTTAAAAAAAAAAGGAAAAGAAAAAAAAGGACATGCCTAAAGCTCACTATAAGGAATTTTTAGCCACATGCAAATCCAACCTCCAAAAAGGTTTCAGCTCACACCAGTCAAATGACCATCAGCAAAAAGTCAACAAACTGTAAATGCTGAAGGGATTTTAGAGAACTGTGTACCTTCTAGCTGCTGGAGGGATGTAAACTGGTAACAGCACTAACGAAAACTGAATGGAGCTACTTTAAAAGGTAAAAATGGAGCTACCATATGATGCGGCAGGGCACCTTTTGGGCCTATAACCTAAGACCACCAGAATCGGAAAGACAGAGCCAGGCAAATGTGCAATGCAGCAATATTGAAATAGCCAAGATATGGAAGCAAAAAAAGCATCCAAAAACAAATGAATGGACAAAGAAAAATTGGTATATGGACAGAATGGAATAGTAACCTCGGTAAAAAAATGAACAATGCCATTTTGAAGAATACAGATGAGCCTAGAAATAATCATATTAGGTTAAGTAAGTCAAAAGGGAATGACAAATATCCTATGATATCATTTATACATGTTATCCTAAGACTGCTACCAATGAACATATTTCCACAAAAAAAGACAACACACACTTATACAACAAACTAATGGTTAACCAAAACGAAAGGTGGGAGGATGGATAAATTAGGATTATGGGGCTAACATACACATACTAATGTATGTTAAATGTATATAAACATATAATATATAAACTATATGAATTATATAATCACCAATACATATAAAATATATAATGACAAAACACCTACCAAATACCAAGGGAGGTCTACTCAACATTCTGAATAACATACATGGTAACAGGATCCAAAGATGAACAGACATTTGTATGAATCATTGAGCAGATTCTGTACAGCCAGACAATCACAACACTCTAATCAAAATTACTCCGATAAGAAATATAAATTAAATTTAAAAAACAAACATTACTAAGGAGACATAAACTTCTGGGGGCTTGTCCCAGCACATTCCCCTCTAATTTACAACCTCGGAACACTACCTCCAGGAAGACTCTGTTACCCTAGTAACAAGAGGTGAGAACGTAATAATGCTGCCGCCTTGTGGCTGTTTCCCACAACAGCAGCTTTAAACCCAGTGCTAATGGTTGCTTAATAGTCACAAGGACTGCAGGGCTGTAAATGACACCTGCCCACAAAAAATGCCCTGGGGTAGGGAATAGGCAAGGAAATTCAACACATGACAGATTTGTGAAGAAGGCAATATGAAGAGGGAAGTTGTACTCACTCTTTACAAAAATGGAAAAGAAAAAAATAGGGCATGCCTAAAGCTCTGTATAAGGAATTAGCCACATGCAAATCCAACCTCCAAAAAGATTTCAGCTCACACCAGTGAAATGACCATCAGCAGAAAGTCTACAGACTATACATGCTGAAGGGGTTTTAGAGAACTCTGTACCTTCTAGCTGCTGGTGGGATGTAATTGGTAACAGCACTAACGAAAACTGAATGGAGCTGCTTTAAACGGTAAAAACTGAGCTACCATATGATGCGGCAGGGCACCTTTTGGGCCTATAACCTAAGACCACCAGAATCGGAAAGACAGAGGCAGGCAAATGTGCAATGCAGCAATATTGAAATAGCCAAGACATGGAAGCAAAAAAAAAAGGTCCATAAACAGATGAATGGACAAAGAAGAAGTGGTATACGGACAGAATGGAATATCAGTCACGAAAAAAAATAAAAGAATGGCATATGCAGCACCACAGATGAGCCTAGAGATAATCACACAACGTGAAGTAAGTCAGAATGCGAAAGACAAATGTCCTATGATATCCCTTATGTTATCTGAAAATTCATAAAAATGAACATATTTCCATAGAGAAAGACAATCTCAGATTGAGAAGACAAACTTATGGTTAAGCCAAAGAAAAGGTGTGAGGAATGGATAAATTAGGATACTGGCGTTAACACACATATACTAATACATATAAAATATATAATCCCCAAAGACCTATGGAATAGCAAGTGTGGTCTACTCAACACTCTGTAATAACCGACATGGAAAAGGACCCAAAGATCAATAGATGTATGTATATGTGTAAATGAACAAGATTCTGTACACCTAGAACAAAAGACAGTTTTCAATCAAATTTGCTCTGATAAAAACTACAACTTAAAGACACAAACAAGAATTAAGGAGGCTAAAACTTATGGGGGTTTGTCCTGGCACATTCCACTCTAATCTGCAACCTCAAAGCACAACTTGCAGCAAGGTTCTGTTTCCCTAGCAAGCAGAGTTGGCAACGTAGAAATGCTGCCTCCCTAAGGCCCTTTCCTCAAACAGCAGCTTTAAATGTACTGCTAATGGTCACTAATATTCACAAGGACTGCAGGGCTGTAAATGACTCATGCCCTCCAAAATGTCCTGGGGTAGGGAATGGCGAAAAAAATCCAAACGCGGCAAATTTTTCAAGAAGGCAATTTGAAGTTGTAAGTATAACTCGATCTTAAAAAAAAATGAAAAGGACATTGATAAACACAAAACATCAGGGATTATTAGACACATGCAAATCCAATCTACACAAAGGTATCACCTCACACCAGGCAGAATGACCATCAGCAAAAAGTCAACAAACAATACATGTTGAAGAAGTTGTGGAGAATAGCGTAACCTCTCGGTCTAAGTGGGATGCAAACTGGTAACAGCCAATAATAGGAACAGAATGGCAGTGCGTTTAAGGGTAAAAATTGAATCACCATATGATCTGGAAGGCCCACTATTGGGCCTGTCACCTGCGAAAGCCAGAATCAAAAAGACACGAGATGGAAAATCTTGTATTGCAGCAGTATTTAAAATAGGCAAGACATGGAAGCAACAAAAATGTCCATCATCAGATGAATGGACGAAAAAGTGATCCATGTACACAATGCAATATTAGACACAGAAAATAATGAAACAATGCCGTTTGCAGCACCATAGATGAGGCTACAGATAATCTCACAACTTGAAGTAAGTCAGAAAGCGAGAGACACATATCCTATGATATCACGTATAGGTGTTATCTAAAAATTGATAGGAATGAACCTATTTCCACAGAGAAGGACACTCACGTGTTCAGAAAACAAGCTTGTGGTTAACCAAATGGAAAGGTGTGAGGAATGTATAACGGAGGATATTGGATTCAACAGACATATGCTTATACTTATAAAATATATAATCATCAAAGACATACCGAATACCAAGAGAGGTCTACACAACATTCTGTAACAACCTATATGAAACAGGATCCAAACATGAAAAGATGTATGTATCAATGAAAGAGATTCTGTACACCTAGAACAAACACAACATTGCAATCAAATTTGCTCTGAGAAAAATGAAAATTAAACTAAGAATACCAACAGCAAATAAGTAGACATAGCTTTTGGGGGTTTGTCCTGGCACATTCCACTCTACTTTACAACCTACAAACAGGACTTCCAGGAAGGCTATGTTGCTCTAGTAACCAGAGTTGGGAATATAGAAATGTTGCCTCCTTGTGGCCGTTTCCTGCAACAGCAGCTTTAAATCCAGAGCTAATGGTCATGTAATATTCACAATTACTACAGGGCTGTAAATGACACCCGCCCTCAAAAAATGTCCTGGTGCAGGTAATGGCCACAGGAATTCAGAACATGGCACATTTTTCAAGGAAACAATTTGAAGAGGTAAGTTTCTCTGTTTTACTTAAAAAAAAAGAAAAGGACGTAGATAAAAGCTCAATATCGGGAATTATTAGACGCATGCAAATCGAAACTACAAAAAGGTATCACCACCCAACACTCAAAATGCCATCAGCAAAAAGTCTACAAACAATAAATGCTGAAGGGGTTTTAGAGATCTGTGTACTCTCTAGTTGCTGGTGGGATGTAAACTGGTAACAGCCAGTAGTGAGAAGAGAATGGAGGTGCGTTGAAAGGTAAAAATGGAACTACCATATGATGTAGTAGGCCCACTGCTGGGCCTAACCCCTGAGAAGACCAGAATCCAAAAGACACAGGCTGGCAACCCTGCACTGCATCAATATTTAGCATAGCCAAGACTCGGAAGTAACCAAAATGTCCATCCACAGATGAATGCACAAAGAAGAAGTGGTCCATGTACACAATGGAATATTCACCACGGAAAAGGATGAAACACTGCTCTTTGCAGCACCATAGATGAGCCTAGAGATAATCACAGAACATGAGGTAAGTCGGAAAGCAGATGACAAATATCCTGTGATATCACTTCTAGGTGTTACCTAACAACTGACACATATGAACATATTTCCACAGAGAAAGACTCTCACAGACTTAGAAAACAAAGTATGGTTATCTAAAAGGAAAGGTGGGAGGAAAGGATACATTAAGATTAGGGTTACCATACGTATACAAATACATATTAAACACATGTATCAACAAGACCGACCATATACCAAGGGAGGTCTACTGAACGCTCTGTAATAATTTACACGCAGGCGTGCCTGGTGGCACCGTGGTTAAGAATCCGCCTGCCAATGCGGGAGACACAGGTTCGATCCCTGGTTCGGGAAGCTCCCACATGCTACAGAGCAACTAAGCCCGTGCACCACAACTAATGAGCCTACGCTCTGGAGCGCATGAGCCATAACTACTGAGCCCATGCGCCACAACTACTGAAGCCCGCACGCCTAGAGCCCGTGCTCCGCAACAAGAGAAGCCACTGCAGTGAGAAGCCCGTGCACCACAACGGACAGTAGCCCGTGCTCACCGCAGCTAGAGAAAGCCCACATGCAGCAAGGAAGATCCAAGTCAGCCAAAAATAAATAAATAAATAAAATAAATTTATTTAAAAAAATAATAGTAATTTACATGGGAAGAGGATCTGTACATGAATAGATATATATAATGTTCAATTGAACCTGATTGTGTACACCTACAACAAACACTATTCTACTCATTACCTCAGTTTAAAAAATTGAAATCACGAACAGCAATTAATGAGACATAAAGTTATTGGGGTTGTCCCCATTCCATTCTAACTTAAAACCTAGGAACACAACTTTCCGGAAGGCTCTGCTGCCCTAGTAACCAGATTTGGGAATGGAGAAATGCTGCCACCTTGTGGCCGTTTCCCACAACAGCAGCTTTAAACACTGGGCTAACGGTCACTTAAGATTCACAGTAATTGTCGGGCTGTAAATGACACGTGTCCTCAAAAACTGTCCTGGGGTAGGTAAGGGCCAAAAAAGTTCACAACACGGAAAATTTTTCAAGAAAACAATTTGAAGAGGTAAGTGTTACTCACTCTGTTATTTAAAAAAAAGAGGAACATGGATAAAAGCTCAATATCAGGAATTATTGGTTGGATGCAAATCCAAACTACAAAAAGATTTCGCCACCCAATATTCAAAATGCCATCCGTAAAAAGTCTACAAACAATGAATGCTGACGGGTTGGTGGAGAAATGCATACCCACTATGCTGTTTTTTGGATGTAAACTGATAACAGCTAATCATGAGAACAGAATGGAGCTGCCCTTAAAACGTAAAAACTGAGATACCACATGATGCGGCCGATCCCTTAATGGGCCTATACCCTAAGAAGACCAGCATCGGAGAGGCACAGACAGGCAAACATGCACTGCAGCAATATTTACAAAAGCCAAGACATGCAAGCAAACAAAATGTCCATCAAAAGATAAATCGACAAAGAAGAAGTGGTATACGTACCGAATGGAATACTAGACTCGGGAAAAAAATGAACAGTGCCGTTTTCAAGACTACAGATGAGCCTAGAAATAATCATATTAGTTTAAGTAAGTCAAAAGAGAATGGCAAATATCCTCTGATATCACTTATACATGTTATCCTAAGATTGCTACCAATGAACATATTTCCACAGAAAAAGACACTCACAGACTTATAAAACAAACTAATTGGTAGCCAAAATGAAAGGTGGGAGGATGGATAAATTAGGACTATGGGGCTAACATACATATACTAATGTATGTTAAATGTATATAAACATATAACATATAAACTCTATGAACTATATAATCACCAATACATATAAAATACATAATGACAAAACACCTACCAAATACCATGCGAGGTCTACTCAACATTCTGTAATAAGATACATGGTAACAGAATCCCAACATGAACAGACATATGTATGAATCATTGAGCAGATTCTGTACAGCCAGACAATCACAACACTCTAATCAAATTTACTCCGATAAGAAATAGAAATTAAATTAAAAAACAAACATAAGTAAGGAGACATAAACTTCTGGGGGCTTGTCCCAGCACATTCCCCTCTAATTTACAACCTCGGAACACTACCTCCAGGAAGACTCTGTTGCCCTAGTAACAAGAGTTGAGAACGTAATAATGCTGCCGCCTTGTGGCTGTTTCCCACAACAGCAGCTTTAAACCCAGTGCTAATGGTTGCTTAATAGTCACAAGGACTGCAGGTCTGTAAATGACACCTGCTCTCAAAAAATGCCCTGAGGTAGGGAATAGGCAAGAAAATTCAGCACATGAAAAGTTTTTGAAGAAGTCAATATGAAGAGGGAAGTTGTACTCACTCTTTAAAAAAAAAAGGAAAAGAAAAAAAAGGACATGCCTAAAGCTCACTATAAGGAATTTTTAGCCACATGCAAATCCAACCTCCAAAAAGGTTTCAGCTCACACCAGTCAAATGACCATCAGCAAAAAGTCAACAAACTGTAAATGCTGAAGGGATTTTAGAGAACTGTGTACCTTCTAGCTGCTGGAGGGATGTAAACTGGTAACAGCACTAACGAAAACTGAATGGAGCTACTTTAAAAGGTAAAAATGGAGCTACCATATGATGCGGCAGGGCACCTTTTGGGCCTATAACCTAAGACCACCAGAATCGGAAAGACAGAGCCAGGCAAATGTGCAATGCAGCAATATTGAAATAGCCAAGATATGGAAGCAAAAAAAGCATCCAAAAACAAATGAATGGACAAAGAAAAATTGGTATATGGACAGAATGGAATAGTAACCTCGGTAAAAAAATGAACAATGCCATTTTGAAGAATACAGATGAGCCTAGAAATAATCATATTAGGTTAAGTAAGTCAAAAGGGAATGACAAATATCCTATGATATCATTTATACATGTTATCCTAAGACTGCTACCAATGAACATATTTCCACAAAAAAAGACAACACACACTTATACAACAAACTAATGGTTAACCAAAACGAAAGGTGGGAGGATGGATAAATTAGGATTATGGGGCTAACATACACATACTAATGTATGTTAAATGTATATAAACATATAATATATAAACTATATGAATTATATAATCACCAATACATATAAAATATATAATGACAAAACACCTACCAAATACCAAGGGAGGTCTACTCAACATTCTGAATAACATACATGGTAACAGGATCGAAAGATGAACAGACATTTGTATGAATCATTGAGCAGATTCTGTACAGCCAGACAATCACAACACTCTAATCAAAATTACTCCGATAAGAAATATAAATTAAATTTAAAAAACAAACATTACTAAGGAGACATAAACTTCTGGGGGCTTGTCCCAGCACATTCCCCTCTAATTTACAACCTCGGAACACTACCTCCAGGAAGACTCTGTTACCCTAGTAACAAGAGGTGAGAACGTAATAATGCTGCCGCCTTGTGGCTGTTTCCCACAACAGCAGCTTTAAACCCAGTGCTAATGGTTGCTTAATAGTCACAAGGACTGCAGGGCTGTAAATGACACCTGCCCACAAAAAATGCCCTGGGGTAGGGAATAGGCAAGGAAATTCAACACATGACAGATTTGTGAAGAAGGCAATATGAAGAGGGAAGTTGTACTCACTCTTTACAAAAATGGAAAAGAAAAAAATAGGGCATGCCTAAAGCTCTGTATAAGGAATTAGCCACATGCAAATCCAACCTCCAAAAAGATTTCAGCTCACACCAGTGAAATGACCATCAGCAGAAAGTCTACAGACTATACATGCTGAAGGGGTTTTAGAGAACTCTGTACCTTCTAGCTGCTGGTGGGATGTAATTGGTAACAGCACTAACGAAAACTGAATGGAGCTGCTTTAAACGGTAAAAACTGAGCTACCATATGATGCGGCAGGGCACCTTTTGGGCCTATAACCTAAGACCACCAGAATCGGAAAGACAGAGGCAGGCAAATGTGCAATGCAGCAATATTGAAATAGCCAAGACATGGAAGCAAAAAAAAAAGGTCCATAAACAGATGAATGGACAAAGAAGAAGTGGTATACGGACAGAATGGAATATCAGTCACGAAAAAAAATAAAAGAATGGCATATGCAGCACCACAGATGAGCCTAGAGATAATCACACAACGTGAAGTAAGTCAGAATGCGAAAGACAAATGTCCTATGATATCCCTTATGTTATCTGAAAATTCATAAAAATGAACATATTTCCATAGAGAAAGACAATCTCAGATTGAGAAGACAAACTTATGGTTAAGCCAAAGAAAAGGTGTGAGGAATGGATAAATTAGGATACTGGCGTTAACACACATATACTAATACATATAAAATATATAATCCCCAAAGACCTATGGAATAGCAAGTGTGGTCTACTCAACACTCTGTAATAACCGACATGGAAAAGGACCCAAAGATCAATAGATGTATGTATATGTGTAAATGAACAAGATTCTGTACACCTAGAACAAAAGACAGTTTTCAATCAAATTTGCTCTGATAAAAACTACAACTTAAAGACACAAACAAGAATTAAGGAGGCTAAAACTTATGGGGGTTTGTCCTGGCACATTCCACTCTAATCTGCAACCTCAAAGCACAACTTGCAGCAAGGTTCTGTTTCCCTAGCAAGCAGAGTTGGCAACGTAGAAATGCTGCCTCCCTAAGGCCCTTTCCTCAAACAGCAGCTTTAAATGTACTGCTAATGGTCACTAATATTCACAAGGACTGCAGGGCTGTAAATGACTCATGCCCTCCAAAATGTCCTGGGGTAGGGAATGGCGAAAAAAATCCAAACGCGGCAAATTTTTCAAGAAGGCAATTTGAAGTTGTAAGTATAACTCGATCTTAAAAAAAAATGAAAAGGACATTGATAAACACAAAACATCAGGGATTATTAGACACATGCAAATCCAATCTACACAAAGGTATCACCTCACACCAGGCAGAATGACCATCAGCAAAAAGTCAACAAACAATACATGTTGAAGAAGTTGTGGAGAATAGCGTAACCTCTCGGTCTAAGTGGGATGCAAACTGGTAACAGCCAATAATAGGAACAGAATGGCAGTGCGTTTAAGGGTAAAAATTGAATCACCATATGATCTGGAAGGCCCACTATTGGGCCTGTCACCTGCGAAAGCCAGAATCAAAAAGACACGAGATGGAAAATCTTGTATTGCAGCAGTATTTAAAATAGGCAAGACATGGAAGCAACAAAAATGTCCATCATCAGATGAATGGACGAAAAAGTGATCCATGTACACAATGCAATATTAGACACAGAAAATAATGAAACAATGCCGTTTGCAGCACCATAGATGAGGCTACAGATAATCTCACAACTTGAAGTAAGTCAGAAAGCGAGAGACACATATCCTATGATATCACGTATAGGTGTTATCTAAAAATTGATAGGAATGAACCTATTTCCACAGAGAAGGACACTCACGTGTTCAGAAAACAAGCTTGTGGTTAACCAAATGGAAAGGTGTGAGGAATGTATAACGGAGGATATTGGATTCAACAGACATATGCTTATACTTATAAAATATATAATCATCAAAGACATACCGAATACCAAGAGAGGTCTACACAACATTCTGTAACAACCTATATGAAACAGGATCCAAACATGAAAAGATGTATGTATCAATGAAAGAGATTCTGTACACCTAGAACAAACACAACATTGCAATCAAATTTGCTCTGAGAAAAATGAAAATTAAACTAAGAATACCAACAGCAAATAAGTAGACATAGCTTTTGGGGGTTTGTCCTGGCACATTCCACTCTACTTTACAACCTACAAACAGGACTTCCAGGAAGGCTATGTTGCTCTAGTAACCAGAGTTGGGAATATAGAAATGTTGCCTCCTTGTGGCCGTTTCCTGCAACAGCAGCTTTAAATCCAGAGCTAATGGTCATGTAATATTCACAATTACTACAGGGCTGTAAATGACACCCGCCCTCAAAAAATGTCCTGGTGCAGGTAATGGCCACAGGAATTCAGAACATGGCACATTTTTCAAGGAAACAATTTGAAGAGGTAAGTTTCTCTGTTTTACTTAAAAAAAAAGAAAAGGACGTAGATAAAAGCTCAATATCGGGAATTATTAGACGCATGCAAATCGAAACTACAAAAAGGTATCACCACCCAACACTCAAAATGCCATCAGCAAAAAGTCTACAAACAATAAATGCTGAAGGGGTTTTAGAGATCTGTGTACTCTCTAGTTGCTGGTGGGATGTAAACTGGTAACAGCCAGTAGTGAGAAGAGAATGGAGGTGCGTTGAAAGGTAAAAATGGAACTACCATATGATGTAGTAGGCCCACTGCTGGGCCTAACCCCTGAGAAGACCAGAATCCAAAAGACACAGGCTGGCAACCCTGCACTGCATCAATATTTAGCATAGCCAAGACTCGGAAGTAACCAAAATGTCCATCCACAGATGAATGCACAAAGAAGAAGTGGTCCATGTACACAATGGAATATTCACCACGGAAAAGGATGAAACACTGCTCTTTGCAGCACCATAGATGAGCCTAGAGATAATCACAGAACATGAGGTAAGTCGGAAAGCAGATGACAAATATCCTGTGATATCACTTCTAGGTGTTACCTAACAACTGACACATATGAACATATTTCCACAGAGAAAGACTCTCACAGACTTAGAAAACAAAGTATGGTTATCTAAAAGGAAAGGTGGGAGGAAAGGATACATTAAGATTAGGGTTACCATACGTATACAAATACATATTAAACACATGTATCAACAAGACCGACCATATACCAAGGGAGGTCTACTGAACGCTCTGTAATAATTTACACGCAGGCGTGCCTGGTGGCACCGTGGTTAAGAATCCGCCTGCCAATGCGGGAGACACAGGTTCGATCCCTGGTTCGGGAAGCTCCCACATGCTACAGAGCAACTAAGCCCGTGCACCACAACTAATGAGCCTACGCTCTGGAGCGCATGAGCCATAACTACTGAGCCCATGCGCCACAACTACTGAAGCCCGCACGCCTAGAGCCCGTGCTCCGCAACAAGAGAAGCCACTGCAGTGAGAAGCCCGTGCACCACAACGGACAGTAGCCCGTGCTCACCGCAGCTAGAGAAAGCCCACATGCAGCAAGGAAGATCCAAGTCAGCCAAAAATAAATAAATAAATAAAATAAATTTATTTAAAAAAATAATAGTAATTTACATGGGAAGAGGATCTGTACATGAATAGATATATATAATGTTCAATTGAACCTGATTGTGTACACCTACAACAAACACTATTCTACTCATTACCTCAGTTTAAAAAATTGAAATCACGAACAGCAATTAATGAGACATAAAGTTATTGGGGTTGTCCCCATTCCATTCTAACTTAAAACCTAGGAACACAACTTTCCGGAAGGCTCTGCTGCCCTAGTAACCAGATTTGGGAATGGAGAAATGCTGCCACCTTGTGGCCGTTTCCCACAACAGCAGCTTTAAACACTGGGCTAACGGTCACTTAAGATTCACAGTAATTGTCGGGCTGTAAATGACACGTGTCCTCAAAAACTGTCCTGGGGTAGGTAAGGGCCAAAAAAGTTCACAACACGGAAAATTTTTCAAGAAAACAATTTGAAGAGGTAAGTGTTACTCACTCTGTTATTTAAAAAAAAGAGGAACATGGATAAAAGCTCAATATCAGGAATTATTGGTTGGATGCAAATCCAAACTACAAAAAGATTTCGCCACCCAATATTCAAAATGCCATCCGTAAAAAGTCTACAAACAATGAATGCTGACGGGTTGGTGGAGAAATGCATACCCACTATGCTGTTTTTTGGATGTAAACTGATAACAGCTAATCATGAGAACAGAATGGAGCTGCCCTTAAAACGTAAAAACTGAGATACCACATGATGCGGCCGATCCCTTAATGGGCCTATACCCTAAGAAGACCAGCATCGGAGAGGCACAGACAGGCAAACATGCACTGCAGCAATATTTACAAAAGCCAAGACATGCAAGCAAACAAAATGTCCATCAAAAGATAAATCGACAAAGAAGAAGTGGTATACGTACCGAATGGAATACTAGACTCGGGAAAAAAATGAACAGTGCCGTTTTCAAGACTACAGATGAGCCTAGAAATAATCATATTAGTTTAAGTAAGTCAAAAGAGAATGGCAAATATCCTCTGATATCACTTATACATGTTATCCTAAGATTGCTACCAATGAACATATTTCCACAGAAAAAGACACTCACAGACTTATAAAACAAACTAATTGGTAGCCAAAATGAAAGGTGGGAGGATGGATAAATTAGGACTATGGGGCTAACATACATATACTAATGTATGTTAAATGTATATAAACATATAACATATAAACTCTATGAACTATATAATCACCAATACATATAAAATACATAATGACAAAACACCTACCAAATACCATGCGAGGTCTACTCAACATTCTGTAATAAGATACATGGTAACAGAATCCCAACATGAACAGACATATGTATGAATCATTGAGCAGATTCTGTACAGCCAGACAATCACAACACTCTAATCAAATTTACTCCGATAAGAAATAGAAATTAAATTAAAAAACAAACATAAGTAAGGAGACATAAACTTCTGGGGGCTTGTCCCAGCACATTCCCCTCTAATTTACAACCTCGGAACACTACCTCCAGGAAGACTCTGTTGCCCTAGTAACAAGAGTTGAGAACGTAATAATGCTGCCGCCTTGTGGCTGTTTCCCACAACAGCAGCTTTAAACCCAGTGCTAATGGTTGCTTAATAGTCACAAGGACTGCAGGTCTGTAAATGACACCTGCTCTCAAAAAATGCCCTGAGGTAGGGAATAGGCAAGAAAATTCAGCACATGAAAAGTTTTTGAAGAAGTCAATATGAAGAGGGAAGTTGTACTCACTCTTTAAAAAAAAAAGGAAAAGAAAAAAAAGGACATGCCTAAAGCTCACTATAAGGAATTTTTAGCCACATGCAAATCCAACCTCCAAAAAGGTTTCAGCTCACACCAGTCAAATGACCATCAGCAAAAAGTCAACAAACTGTAAATGCTGAAGGGATTTTAGAGAACTGTGTACCTTCTAGCTGCTGGAGGGATGTAAACTGGTAACAGCACTAACGAAAACTGAATGGAGCTACTTTAAAAGGTAAAAATGGAGCTACCATATGATGCGGCAGGGCACCTTTTGGGCCTATAACCTAAGACCACCAGAATCGGAAAGACAGAGCCAGGCAAATGTGCAATGCAGCAATATTGAAATAGCCAAGATATGGAAGCAAAAACAGCATCCAAAAACAAATGAATGGACAAAGAAAAATTGGTATATGGACAGAATGGAATAGTAACCTCGGTAAAAAAATGAACAATGCCATTTTGAGGAATACAGATGAGCCTAGAAATAATCATATTAGGTTAAGTAAGTCAAAAGGGAATGACAAATATCCTATGATATCATTTATACATGTTATCCTAAGACTGCTACCAATGAACATATTTCCACAAAAAAAGACAACACACACTTATACAACAAACTAATGGTTAACCAAAACGAAAGGTGGGAGGATGGATAAATTAGGATTATGGGGCTAACATACACATACTAATGTATGTCAAATGTATATAAACATATAATATATAAACTATATGAATTATATAATCACCAATACATATAAAATATATAATGACAAAACACCTACCAAATACCAAGGGAGGTCTACTCAACATTCTGAATAACATACATGGTAACAGGATCCAAAGATGAACAGACATTTGTATGAATCATTGAGCAGATTCTGTACAGCCAGACAATCACAACACTCTAATCAAAATTACTCCGATAAGAAATATAAATTAAATTTAAAAAACAAACATTACTAAGGAGACATAAACTTCTGGGGGCTTGTCCCAGCACATTCCCCTCTAATTTACAACCTCGGAACACTACCTCCAGGAAGACTCTGTTACCCTAGTAACAAGAGGTGAGAACGTAATAATGCTGCCGCCTTGTGGCTGTTTCCCACAACAGCAGCTTTAAACCCAGTGCTAATGGTTGCTTAATAGTCACAAGGACTGCAGGGCTGTAAATGACACCTGCCCACAAAAAATGCCCTGGGGTAGGGAATAGGCAAGGAAATTCAACACATGACAAATTTGTGAAGAAGGCAATATGAAGAGGGAAGTTGTACTCACTCTTTACAAAAATGGAAAAGAAAAAAATAGGGCATGCCTAAAGCTCTGTATAAGGAATTAGCCACATGCAAATCCAACCTCCAAAAAGATTTCAGCTCACACCAGTGAAATGACCATCAGCAGAAAGTCTACAGACTATACATGCTGAAGGGGTTTTAGAGAACTCTGTACCTTCTAGCTGCTGGTGGGATGTAATTGGTAACAGCACTAACGAAAACTGAATGGAGCTGCTTTAAACGGTAAAAACTGAGCTACCATATGATGCGGCAGGGCACCTTTTGGGCCTATAACCTAAGACCACCAGAATCGGAAAGACAGAGGCAGGCAAATGTGCAATGCAGCAATATTGAAATAGCCAAGACATGGAAGCAAAAAAAAAAGGTCCATAAACAGATGAATGGACAAAGAAGAAGTGGTATATGGACAGAATGGAATATCAGTCACGAAAAAAAATAAAAGAATGGCATATGCAGCACCACAGATGAGCCTAGAGATAATCACACAACGTGAAGTAAGTCAGAATGCGAAAGACAAATGTCCTATGATATCCCTTATGTTATCTGAAAATTCATAAAAATGAACATATTTCCATAGAGAAAGACAATCTCAGATTGAGAAGACAAACTTATGGTTAAGCCAAAGAAAAGGTGTGAGGAATGGATAAATTAGGATACTGGCGTTAACACACATATACTAATACATATAAAATATATAATCCCCAAAGACCTATGGAATACCAAGAGTGGTCTGCTCAACACTCTGTAATAACCTACATGGAAAAGGACCCAAAGATCAATAGATATAGGTGTATGTGTAAATGAACAAGATTCTGTACACCTAGAACAAAAGACATTTTTCAATCAAATTTGCTCTGATAAAAACTACAACTTAAAGACACAAACAAGAATTAAGGAGGCTAAAACTTATGGGGGTTTGTCCTGGCACATTCCACTCTAATCTGCAACCTCAAAGCACAACTTGCAGCAAGGTTCTGTTTCCCTAGCAAGCAGAGTTGGCAACGTAGAAATGCTGCCTCCCTAAGGCCCTTTCCTCAAACAGCAGCTTTAAATGTACTGCTAATGGTCACTAATATTCACAAGGACTGCAGGGCTGTAAATGACTCATGCCCTCCAAAATGTCCTGGGGTAGGGAATGGCGAAAAAAATCCAAACGCGGCAAATTTTTCAAGAAGGCAATTTGAAGTTGTAAGTATAACTCGATCTTAAAAAAAAATGAAAAGGACATTGATAAACACAAAACATCAGGGATTATTAGACACATGCAAATCCAATCTACACAAAGGTATCACCTCACACCAGGCAGAATGACCATCAGCAAAAAGTCAACAAACAATACATGTTGAAGAAGTTGTGGAGAATAGCGTAACCTCTCGGTCTAAGTGGGATGCAAACTGGTAACAGCCAATAATAGGAACAGAATGGCAGTGCGTTTAAGGGTAAAAATTGAATCACCATATGATCTGGAAGGCCCACTATTGGGCCTGTCACCTGCGAAAGCCAGAATCAAAAAGACACGAGATGGAAAATCTTGTATTGCAGCAGTATTTAAAATAGGCAAGACATGGAAGCAACAAAAATGTCCATCATCAGATGAATGGACGAAAAAGTGATCCATGTACACAATGCAATATTAGACACAGAAAATAATGAAACAATGCCGTTTGCAGCACCATAGATGAGGCTACAGATAATCTCACAACTTGAAGTAAGTCAGAAAGCGAGAGACACATATCCTATGATATCACGTATAGGTGTTATCTAAAAATTGATAGGAATGAACCTATTTCCACAGAGAAGGACACTCACGTGTTCAGAAAACAAGCTTGTGGTTAACCAAATGGAAAGGTGTGAGGAATGTATAACGGAGGATATTGGATTCAACAGACATATGCTTATACTTATAAAATATATAATCATCAAAGACATACCGAATACCAAGAGAGGTCTACACAACATTCTGTAACAACCTATATGAAACAGGATCCAAACATGAAAAGATGTATGTATCAATGAAAGAGATTCTGTACACCTAGAACAAACACAACATTGCAATCAAATTTGCTCTGAGAAAAATGAAAATTAAACTAAGAATACCAACAGCAAATAAGTAGACATAGCTTTTGGGGGTTTGTCCTGGCACATTCCACTCTACTTTACAACCTACAAACAGGACTTCCAGGAAGGCTATGTTGCTCTAGTAACCAGAGTTGGGAATATAGAAATGTTGCCTCCTTGTGGCCGTTTCCTGCAACAGCAGCTTTAAATCCAGAGCTAATGGTCATGTAATATTCACAATTACTACAGGGCTGTAAATGACACCCGCCCTCAAAAAATGTCCTGGTGCAGGTAATGGCCACAGGAATTCAGAACATGGCACATTTTTCAAGGAAACAATTTGAAGAGGTAAGTTTCTCTGTTTTACTTAAAAAAAAAGAAAAGGACGTAGATAAAAGCTCAACATCGGGAATTATTAGACGCATGCAAATCGAAACTACAAAAAGGTATCACCACCCAACACTCAAAATGCCATCAGCAAAAAGTCTACAAACAATAAATGCTGAAGGGGTTTTAGAGATCTGTGTACTCTCTAGTTGCTGGTGGGATGTAAACTGGTAACAGCCAGTAGTGAGAAGAGAATGGAGGTGCGTTGAAAGGTAAAAATGGAACTACCATATGATGTAGTAGGCCCACTGCTGGGCCTAACCCCTGAGAAGACCAGAATCCAAAAGACACAGGCTGGCAACTCTGCACTGCATCAATATTTAGCATAGCCAAGACTCGGAAGTAACCAAAATGTCCATCCACAGATGAATGCACAAAGAAGAAGTGGTCCATGTACACAATGGAATATTCACCACGGAAAAGGATGAAACACTGCTCTTTGCAGCACCATAGATGAGCCTAGAGATAATCACAGAACATGAGGTAAGTCGGAAAGCAGATGACAAATATCCTGTGATATCACTTCTAGGTGTTACCTAACAACTGACACATATGAACATATTTCCACAGAGAAAGACTCTCACAGACTTAGAAAACAAAGTATGGTTATCTAAAAGGAAAGGTGGGAGGAAAGGATACATTAAGATTAGGGTTACCATACGTATACAAATACATATTAAACACATGTATCAACAAGACCGACCATATACCAAGGGAGGTCTACTGAACGCTCTGTAATAATTTACACGCAGGCGTGCCTGGTGGCACCGTGCTTAAGAATCCGCCTGCCAATGCGGGAGACACAGGTTCGATCCCTGGTTCGGGAAGCTCCCACATGCTACAGAGCAACTAAGCCCGTGCACCACAACTAATGAGCCTACGCTCTGGAGCGCATGAGCCATAACTACTGAGCCCATGCGCCACAACTACTGAAGCCCGCACGCCTAGAGCCCGTGCTCCGCAACAAGAGAAGCCACTGCAGTGAGAAGCCCGTGCACCACAACGGACAGTAGCCCGTGCTCACCGCAGCTAGAGAAAGCCCACATGCAGCAAGGAAGATCCAAGTCAGCCATAAATAAATAAATAAATAAAATAAATTTATTTAAAAAAATAATAGTAATTTACATGGGAAGAGGATCTGTACATGAATAGATATATATAATGTTCAATTGAACCTGATTGTGTACACCTACAACAAACACTAGTCTACTCATTACCTCAGTTTAAAAAATTGAAATCACGAACAGCAATTAATGAGACATAAAGTTATTGGGGTTGTCCCCATTCCATTCTAACTTAAAACCTAGGAACACAACTTTCCGGAAGGCTCTGCTGCCCTAGTAACCAGATTTGGGAATGGAGAAATGCTGCCACCTTGTGGCCGTTTCCCACAACAGCAGCTTTAAACACTGGGCTAACGGTCACTTAAGATTCACAGTAATTGTCGGGCTGTAAATGACACGTGTCCTCAAAAACTGTCCTGGGGTAGGTAAGGGCCAAAAAAGTTCACAACACGGAAAATTTTTCAAGAAAACAATTTGAAGAGGTAAGTGTTACTCACTCTGTTATTTAAAAAAAAGAGGAACATGGATAAAAGCTCAATATCAGGAATTATTGGTTGGATGCAAATCCAAACTACAAAAAGATTTCGCCACCCAATATTCAAAATGCCATCCGTAAAAAGTCTACAAACAATGAATGCTGACGGGTTGGTGGAGAAATGCATACCCACTATGCTGTTTTTTGGATGTAAACTGATAACAGCTAATCATGAGAACAGAATGGAGCTGCCCTTAAAACGTAAAAACTGAGATACCACATGATGCGGCCGATCCCTTAATGGGCCTATACCCTAAGAAGACCAGCATCGGAGAGGCACAGACAGGCAAACATGCACTGCAGCAATATTTACAAAAGCCAAGACATGCAAGCAAACAAAATGTCCATCAAAAGATAAATCGACAAAGAAGAAGTGGTATACGTACCGAATGGAATACTAGACTCGGGAAAAAAATGAACAGTGCCGTTTTCAAGACTACAGATGAGCCTAGAAATAATCATATTAGTTTAAGTAAGTCAAAAGAGAATGGCAAATATCCTCTGATATCACTTATACATGTTATCCTAAGATTGCTACCAATGAACATATTTCCACAGAAAAAGACACTCACAGACTTATAAAACAAACTAATTGGTAGCCAAAATGAAAGGTGGGAGGATGGATAAATTAGGACTATGGGGCTAACATACATATACTAATGTATGTTAAATGTATATAAACATATAACATATAAACTCTATGAACTATATAATCACCAATACATATAAAATACATAATGACAAAACACCTACCAAATACCATGCGAGGTCTACTCAACATTCTGTAATAAGATACATGGTAACAGAATCCCAACATGAACAGACATATGTATGAATCATTGAGCAGATTCTGTACAGCCAGACAATCACAACACTCTAATCAAATTTACTCCGATAAGAAATAGAAATTAAATTAAAAAACAAACATAAGTAAGGAGACATAAACTTCTGGGGGCTTGTCCCAGCACATTCCCCTCTAATTTACAACCTCGGAACACTACCTCCAGGAAGACTCTGTTGCCCTAGTAACAAGAGTTGAGAACGTAATAATGCTGCCGCCTTGTGGCTGTTTCCCACAACAGCAGCTTTAAACCCAGTGCTAATGGTTGCTTAATAGTCACAAGGACTGCAGGTCTGTAAATGACACCTGCTCTCAAAAAATGCCCTGAGGTAGGGAATAGGCAAGAAAATTCAGCACATGAAAAGTTTTTGAAGAAGTCAATATGAAGAGGGAAGTTGTACTCACTCTTTAAAAAAAAAAGGAAAAGAAAAAAAAAGGACATGCCTAAAGCTCACTATAAGGAATTTTTAGCCACATGCAAATCCAACCTCCAAAAAGGTTTCAGCTCACACCAGTCAAATGACCATCAGCAAAAAGTCAACAAACTGTAAATGCTGAAGGGATTTTAGAGAACTGTGTACCTTCTAGCTGCTGGAGGGATGTAAACTGGTAACAGCACTAACGAAAACTGAATGGAGCTACTTTAAAAGGTAAAAATGGAGCTACCATATGATGCGGCAGGGCACCTTTTGGGCCTATAACCTAAGACCACCAGAATCGGAAAGACAGAGCCAGGCAAATGTGCAATGCAGCAATATTGAAATAGCCAAGATATGGAAGCAAAAACAGCATCCAAAAACAAATGAATGGACAAAGAAAAATTGGTATATGGACAGAATGGAATAGTAACCTCGGTAAAAAAATGAACAATGCCATTTTGAGGAATACAGATGAGCCTAGAAATAATCATATTAGGTTAAGTAAGTCAAAAGGGAATGACAAATATCCTATGATATCATTTATACATGTTATCCTAAGACTGCTACCAATGAACATATTTCCACAAAAAAAGACAACACACACTTATACAACAAACTAATGGTTAACCAAAACGAAAGGTGGGAGGATGGATAAATTAGTATTATGGGGCTAACATACACATACTAATGTATGTCAAATGTATATAAACATATAATATATAAACTATATGAATTATATAATCACCAATACATATAAAATATATAATGACAAAACACCTACCAAATACCAAGGGAGGTCTACTCAACATTCTGAATAACATACATGGTAACAGGATCCAAAGATGAACAGACATTTGTATGAATCATTGAGCAGATTCTGTACAGCCAGACAATCACAACACTCTAATCAAAATTACTCCGATAAGAAATATAAATTAAATTTAAAAAACAAACATTACTAAGGAGACATAAACTTCTGGGGGCTTGTCCCAGCACATTCCCCTCTAATTTACAACCTCGGAACACTACCTCCAGGAAGACTCTGTTACCCTAGTAACAAGAGGTGAGAACGTAATAATGCTGCCGCCTTGTGGCTGTTTCCCACAACAGCAGCTTTAAACCCAGTGCTAATGGTTGCTTAATAGTCACAAGGACTGCAGGGCTGTAAATGACACCTGCCCACAAAAAATGCCCTGGGGTAGGGAATAGGCAAGGAAATTCAACACATGACAAATTTGTGAAGAAGGCAATATGAAGAGGGAAGTTGTACTCACTCTTTACAAAAATGGAAAAGAAAAAAATAGGGCATGCCTAAAGCTCTGTATAAGGAATTAGCCACATGCAAATCCAACCTCCAAAAAGATTTCAGCTCACACCAGTGAAATGACCATCAGCAGAAAGTCTACAGACTATACATGCTGAAGGGGTTTTAGAGAACTCTGTACCTTCTAGCTGCTGGTGGGATGTAATTGGTAACAGCACTAACGAAAACTGAATGGAGCTGCTTTAAACGGTAAAAACTGAGCTACCATATGATGCGGCAGGGCACCTTTTGGGCCTATAACCTAAGACCACCAGAATCGGAAAGACAGAGGCAGGCAAATGTGCAATGCAGCAATATTGAAATAGCCAAGACATGGAAGCAAAAAAAAAAGGTCCATAAACAGATGAATGGACAAAGAAGAAGTGGTATATGGACAGAATGGAATATCAGTCACGAAAAAAAATAAAAGAATGGCATATGCAGCACCACAGATGAGCCTAGAGATAATCACACAACGTGAAGTAAGTCAGAATGCGAAAGACAAATGTCCTATGATATCCCTTATGTTATCTGAAAATTCATAAAAATGAACATATTTCCATAGAGAAAGACAATCTCAGATTGAGAAGACAAACTTATGGTTAAGCCAAAGAAAAGGTGTGAGGAATGGATAAATTAGGATACTGGCGTTAACACACATATACTAATACATATAAAATATATAATCCCCAAAGACCTATGGAATACCAAGAGTGGTCTGCTCAACACTCTGTAATAACCTACATGGAAAAGGACCCAAAGATCAATAGATATAGGTGTATGTGTAAATGAACAAGATTCTGTACACCTAGAACAAAAGACATTTTTCAATCAAATTTGCTCTGATAAAAACTACAACTTAAAGACACAAACAAGAATTAAGGAGGCTAAAACTTATGGGGGTTTGTCCTGGCACATTCCACTCTAATCTGCAACCTCAAAGCACAACTTGCAGCAAGGTTCTGTTTCCCTAGCAAGCAGAGTTGGCAACGTAGAAATGCTGCCTCCCTAAGGCCCTTTCCTCAAACAGCAGCTTTAAATGTACTGCTAATGGTCACTAATATTCACAAGGACTGCAGGGCTGTAAATGACTCATGCCCTCCAAAATGTCCTGGGGTAGGGAATGGCGAAAAAAATCCAAACGCGGCAAATTTTTCAAGAAGGCAATTTGAAGTTGTAAGTATAACTCGATCTTAAAAAAAAATGAAAAGGACATTGATAAACACAAAACATCAGGGATTATTAGACACATGCAAATCCAATCTACACAAAGGTATCACCTCACACCAGGCAGAATGACCATCAGCAAAAAGTCAACAAACAATACATGTTGAAGAAGTTGTGGAGAATAGCGTAACCTCTCGGTCTAAGTGGGATGCAAACTGGTAACAGCCAATAATAGGAACAGAATGGCAGTGCGTTTAAGGGTAAAAATTGAATCACCATATGATCTGGAAGGCCCACTATTGGGCCTGTCACCTGTGAAAGCCAGAATCAAAAAGACACGAGATGGAAAATCTTGTATTGCAGCAGTATTTAAAATAGGCAAGACATGGAAGCAACAAAAATGTCCATCATCAGATGAATGGACGAAAAAGTGATCCATGTACACAATGCAATATTAGACACAGAAAATAATGAAACAATGCCGTTTGCAGCACCATAGATGAGGCTACAGATAATCTCACACCTTGAAGTAAGTCAGAAAGCGAGAGACACATATCCTATGATATCACGTATAGGTGTTATCTAAAAATTGATAGGAATGAACCTATTTCCACAGAGAAGGACACTCACGTGTTCAGAAAACAAGCTTGTGGTTAACCAAATGGAAAGGTGTGAGGAATGTATAACGGAGGATATTGGATTCAACAGACATATGCTTATACTTATAAAATATATAATCATCAAAGACATACCGAATACCAAGAGAGGTCTACACAACATTCTGTAACAACCTATATGAAACAGGATCCAAACATGAAAAGATGTATGTATCAATGAAAGAGATTCTGTACACCTAGAACAAACACAACATTGCAATCAAATTTGCTCTGAGAAAAATGAAAATTAAACTAAGAATACCAACAGCAAATAAGTAGACATAGCTTTTGGGGGTTTGTCCTGGCACATTCCACTCTACTTTACAACCTACAAACAGGACTTCCAGGAAGGCTATGTTGCTCTAGTAACCAGAGTTGGGAATATAGAAATGTTGCCTCCTTGTGGCCGTTTCCTGCAACAGCAGCTTTAAATCCAGAGCTAATGGTCATGTAATATTCACAATTACTACAGGGCTGTAAATGACACCCGCCCTCAAAAAATGTCCTGGTGCAGGTAATGGCCACAGGAATTCAGAACATGGCACATTTTTCAAGGAAACAATTTGAAGAGGTAAGTTTCTCTGTTTTACTTAAAAAAAAAGAAAAGGACGTAGATAAAAGCTCAACATCGGGAATTATTAGACGCATGCAAATCGAAACTACAAAAAGCTATCACCACCCAACACTCAAAATGCCATCAGCAAAAAGTCTACAAACAATAAATGCTGAAGGGGTTTTAGAGATCTGTGTACTCTCTAGTTGCTGGTGGGATGTAAACTGGTAACAGCCAGTAGTGAGAAGAGAATGGAGGTGCGTTGAAAGGTAAAAATGGAACTACCATATGATGTAGTAGGCCCACTGCTGGGCCTAACCCCTGAGAAGACCAGAATCCAAAAGACACAGGCTGGCAACCCTGCACTGCATCAATATTTAGCATAGCCAAGACTCGGAAGTAACCAAAATGTCCATCCACAGATGAATGCACAAAGAAGAAGTGGTCCATGTACACAATGGAATATTCACCACGGAAAAGGATGAAACACTGCTCTTTGCAGCACCATAGATGAGCCTAGAGATAATCACAGAACATGAGGTAAGTCGGAAAGCAGATGACAAATATCCTGTGATATCACTTCTAGGTGTTACCTAACAACTGACACATATGAACATATTTCCACAGAGAAAGACTCTCACAGACTTAGAAAACAAAGTATGGTTATCTAAAAGGAAAGGTGGGAGGAAAGGATACATTAAGATTAGGGTTACCATACGTATACAAATACATATTAAACACATGTATCAACAAGACCGACCATATACCAAGGGAGGTCTACTGAACGCTCTGTAATAATTTACACGCAGGCGTGCCTGGTGGCACCGTGGTTAAGAATCCGCCTGCCAATGCGGGAGACACAGGTTCGATCCCTGGTTCGGGAAGCTCCCACATGCTACAGAGCAACTAAGCCCGTGCACCACAACTAATGAGCCTACGCTCTGGAGCGCATGAGCCATAACTACTGAGCCCATGCGCCACAACTACTGAAGCCCGCACGCCTAGAGCCCGTGCTCCGCAACAAGAGAAGCCACTGCAGTGAGAAGCCCGTGCACCACAACGGACAGTAGCCCGTGCTCACCGCAGCTAGAGAAAGCCCACATGCAGCAAGGAAGATCCAAGTCAGCCAAAAATAAATAAATAAATAAAATAAATTTATTTAAAAAAATAATAGTAATTTACATGGGAAGAGGATCTGTACATGAATAGATATATATAATGTTCAATTGAACCTGATTGTGTACACCTACAACAAACACTATTCTACTCATTACCTCAGTTTAAAAAATTGAAATCACGAACAGCAATTAATGAGACATAAAGTTATTGGGGTTGTCCCCATTCCATTCTAACTTAAAACCTAGGAACACAACTTTCCGGAAGGCTCTGCTGCCCTAGTAACCAGATTTGGGAATGGAGAAATGCTGCCACCTTGTGGCCGTTTCCCACAACAGCAGCTTTAAACACTGGGCTAACGGTCACTTAAGATTCACAGTAATTGTCGGGCTGTAAATGACACGTGTCCTCAAAAACTGTCCTGGGGTAGGTAAGGGCCAAAAAAGTTCACAACACGGAAAATTTTTCAAGAAAACAATTTGAAGAGGTAAGTGTTACTCACTCTGTTATTTAAAAAAAAGAGGAACATGGATAAAAGCTCAATATCAGGAATTATTGGTTGGATGCAAATCCAAACTACAAAAAGATTTCGCCACCCAATATTCAAAATGCCATCCGTAAAAAGTCTACAAACAATGAATGCTGACGGGTTGGTGGAGAAATGCATACCCACTATGCTGTTTTTTGGATGTAAACTGATAACAGCTAATCATGAGAACAGAATGGAGCTGCCCTTAAAACGTAAAAACTGAGATACCACATGATGCGGCCGATCCCTTAATGGGCCTATACCCTAAGAAGACCAGCATCGGAGAGGCACAGACAGGCAAACATGCACTGCAGCAATATTTACAAAAGCCAAGACATGCAAGCAAACAAAATGTCCATCAAAAGATAAATCGACAAAGAAGAAGTGGTATACGTACCGAATGGAATACTAGACTCGGGAAAAAAATGAACAGTGCCGTTTTCAAGACTACAGATGAGCCTAGAAATAATCATATTAGTTTAAGTAAGTCAAAAGAGAATGGCAAATATCCTCTGATATCACTTATACATGTTATCCTAAGATTGCTACCAATGAACATATTTCCACAGAAAAAGACACTCACAGACTTATAAAACAAACTAATTGGTAGCCAAAATGAAAGGTGGGAGGATGGATAAATTAGGACTATGGGGCTAACATACATATACTAATGTATGTTAAATGTATATAAACATATAACATATAAACTCTATGAACTATATAATCACCAATACATATAAAATACATAATGACAAAACACCTACCAAATACCATGCGAGGTCTACTCAACATTCTGTAATAAGATACATGGTAACAGAATCCCAACATGAACAGACATATGTATGAATCATTGAGCAGATTCTGTACAGCCAGACAATCACAACACTCTAATCAAATTTACTCCGATAAGAAATAGAAATTAAATTAAAAAACAAACATAAGTAAGGAGACATAAACTTCTGGGGGCTTGTCCCAGCACATTCCCCTCTAATTTACAACCTCGGAACACTACCTCCAGGAAGACTCTGTTGCCCTAGTAACAAGAGTTGAGAACGTAATAATGCTGCCGCCTTGTGGCTGTTTCCCACAACAGCAGCTTTAAACCCAGTGCTAATGGTTGCTTAATAGTCACAAGGACTGCAGGTCTGTAAATGACACCTGCTCTCAAAAAATGCCCTGAGGTAGGGAATAGGCAAGAAAATTCAGCACATGAAAAGTTTTTGAAGAAGTCAATATGAAGAGGGAAGTTGTACTCACTCTTTAAAAAAAAAAGGAAAAGAAAAAAAAGGACATGCCTAAAGCTCACTATAAGGAATTTTTAGCCACATGCAAATCCAACCTCCAAAAAGGTTTCAGCTCACACCAGTCAAATGACCATCAGCAAAAAGTCAACAAACTGTAAATGCTGAAGGGATTTTAGAGAACTGTGTACCTTCTAGCTGCTGGAGGGATGTAAACTGGTAACAGCACTAACGAAAACTGAATGGAGCTACTTTAAAAGGTAAAAATGGAGCTACCATATGATGCGGCAGGGCACCTTTTGGGCCTATAACCTAAGACCACCAGAATCGGAAAGACAGAGCCAGGCAAATGTGCAATGCAGCAATATTGAAATAGCCAAGATATGGAAGCAAAAACAGCATCCAAAAACAAATGAATGGACAAAGAAAAATTGGTATATGGACAGAATGGAATAGTAACCTCGGTAAAAAAATGAACAATGCCATTTTGAGGAATACAGATGAGCCTAGAAATAATCATATTAGGTTAAGTAAGTCAAAAGGGAATGACAAATATCCTATGATATCATTTATACATGTTATCCTAAGACTGCTACCAATGAACATATTTCCACAAAAAAAGACAACACACACTTATACAACAAACTAATGGTTAACCAAAACGAAAGGTGGGAGGATGGATAAATTAGTATTATGGGGCTAACATACACATACTAATGTATGTCAAATGTATATAAACATATAATATATAAACTATATGAATTATATAATCACCAATACATATAAAATATATAATGACAAAACACCTACCAAATACCAAGGGAGGTCTACTCAACATTCTGAATAACATACATGGTAACAGGATCCAAAGATGAACAGACATTTGTATGAATCATTGAGCAGATTCTGTACAGCCAGACAATCACAACACTCTAATCAAAATTACTCCGATAAGAAATATAAATTAAATTTAAAAAACAAACATTACTAAGGAGACATAAACTTCTGGGGGCTTGTCCCAGCACATTCCCCTCTAATTTACAACCTCGGAACACTACCTCCAGGAAGACTCTGTTACCCTAGTAACAAGAGGTGAGAACGTAATAATGCTGCCGCCTTGTGGCTGTTTCCCACAACAGCAGCTTTAAACCCAGTGCTAATGGTTGCTTAATAGTCACAAGGACTGCAGGGCTGTAAATGACACCTGCCCACAAAAAATGCCCTGGGGTAGGGAATAGGCAAGGAAATTCAACACATGACAAATTTGTGAAGAAGGCAATATGAAGAGGGAAGTTGTACTCACTCTTTACAAAAATGGAAAAGAAAAAAATAGGGCATGCCTAAAGCTCTGTATAAGGAATTAGCCACATGCAAATCCAACCTCCAAAAAGATTTCAGCTCACACCAGTGAAATGACCATCAGCAGAAAGTCTACAGACTATACATGCTGAAGGGGTTTTAGAGAACTCTGTACCTTCTAGCTGCTGGTGGGATGTAATTGGTAACAGCACTAACGAAAACTGAATGGAGCTGCTTTAAACGGTAAAAACTGAGCTACCATATGATGCGGCAGGGCACCTTTTGGGCCTATAACCTAAGACCACCAGAATCGGAAAGACAGAGGCAGGCAAATGTGCAATGCAGCAATATTGAAATAGCCAAGACATGGAAGCAAAAAAAAAAGGTCCATAAACAGATGAATGGACAAAGAAGAAGTGGTATATGGACAGAATGGAATATCAGTCACGAAAAAAAATAAAAGAATGGCATATGCAGCACCACAGATGAGCCTAGAGATAATCACACAACGTGAAGTAAGTCAGAATGCGAAAGACAAATGTCCTATGATATCCCTTATGTTATCTGAAAATTCATAAAAATGAACATATTTCCATAGAGAAAGACAATCTCAGATTGAGAAGACAAACTTATGGTTAAGCCAAAGAAAAGGTGTGAGGAATGGATAAATTAGGATACTGGCGTTAACACACATATACTAATACATATAAAATATATAATCCCCAAAGACCTATGGAATACCAAGAGTGGTCTGCTCAACACTCTGTAATAACCTACATGGAAAAGGACCCAAAGATCAATAGATATAGGTGTATGTGTAAATGAACAAGATTCTGTACACCTAGAACAAAAGACATTTTTCAATCAAATTTGCTCTGATAAAAACTACAACTTAAAGACACAAACAAGAATTAAGGAGGCTAAAACTTATGGGGGTTTGTCCTGGCACATTCCACTCTAATCTGCAACCTCAAAGCACAACTTGCAGCAAGGTTCTGTTTCCCTAGCAAGCAGAGTTGGCAACGTAGAAATGCTGCCTCCCTAAGGCCCTTTCCTCAAACAGCAGCTTTAAATGTACTGCTAATGGTCACTAATATTCACAAGGACTGCAGGGCTGTAAATGACTCATGCCCTCCAAAATGTCCTGGGGTAGGGAATGGCGAAAAAAATCCAAACGCGGCAAATTTTTCAAGAAGGCAATTTGAAGTTGTAAGTATAACTCGATCTTAAAAAAAAATGAAAAGGACATTGATAAACACAAAACATCAGGGATTATTAGACACATGCAAATCCAATCTACACAAAGGTATCACCTCACACCAGGCAGAATGACCATCAGCAAAAAGTCAACAAACAATACATGTTGAAGAAGTTGTGGAGAATAGCGTAACCTCTCGGTCTAAGTGGGATGCAAACTGGTAACAGCCAATAATAGGAACAGAATGGCAGTGCGTTTAAGGGTAAAAATTGAATCACCATATGATCTGGAAGGCCCACTATTGGGCCTGTCACCTGTGAAAGCCAGAATCAAAAAGACACGAGATGGAAAATCTTGTATTGCAGCAGTATTTAAAATAGGCAAGACATGGAAGCAACAAAAATGTCCATCATCAGATGAATGGACGAAAAAGTGATCCATGTACACAATGCAATATTAGACACAGAAAATAATGAAACAATGCCGTTTGCAGCACCATAGATGAGGCTACAGATAATCTCACACCTTGAAGTAAGTCAGAAAGCGAGAGACACATATCCTATGATATCACGTATAGGTGTTATCTAAAAATTGATAGGAATGAACCTATTTCCACAGAGAAGGACACTCACGTGTTCAGAAAACAAGCTTGTGGTTAACCAAATGGAAAGGTGTGAGGAATGTATAACGGAGGATATTGGATTCAACAGACATATGCTTATACTTATAAAATATATAATCATCAAAGACATACCGAATACCAAGAGAGGTCTACACAACATTCTGTAACAACCTATATGAAACAGGATCCAAACATGAAAAGATGTATGTATCAATGAAAGAGATTCTGTACACCTAGAACAAACACAACATTGCAATCAAATTTGCTCTGAGAAAAATGAAAATTAAACTAAGAATACCAACAGCAAATAAGTAGACATAGCTTTTGGGGGTTTGTCCTGGCACATTCCACTCTACTTTACAACCTACAAACAGGACTTCCAGGAAGGCTATGTTGCTCTAGTAACCAGAGTTGGGAATATAGAAATGTTGCCTCCTTGTGGCCGTTTCCTGCAACAGCAGCTTTAAATCCAGAGCTAATGGTCATGTAATATTCACAATTACTACAGGGCTGTAAATGACACCCGCCCTCAAAAAATGTCCTGGTGCAGGTAATGGCCACAGGAATTCAGAACATGGCACATTTTTCAAGGAAACAATTTGAAGAGGTAAGTTTCTCTGTTTTACTTAAAAAAAAAGAAAAGGACGTAGATAAAAGCTCAACATCGGGAATTATTAGACGCATGCAAATCGAAACTACAAAAAGGTATCACCACCCAACACTCAAAATGCCATCAGCAAAAAGTCTACAAACAATAAATGCTGAAGGGGTTTTAGAGATCTGTGTACTCTCTAGTTGCTGGTGGGATGTAAACTGGTAACAGCCAGTAGTGAGAAGAGAATGGAGGTGCGTTGAAAGGTAAAAATGGAACTACCATATGATGTAGTAGGCCCACTGCTGGGCCTAACCCCTGAGAAGACCAGAATCCAAAAGACACAGGCTGGCAACCCTGCACTGCATCAATATTTAGCATAGCCAAGACTCGGAAGTAACCAAAATGTCCATCCACAGATGAATGCACAAAGAAGAAGTGGTCCATGTACACAATGGAATATTCACCACGGAAAAGGATGAAACACTGCTCTTTGCAGCACCATAGATGAGCCTAGAGATAATCACAGAACATGAGGTAAGTCGGAAAGCAGATGACAAATATCCTGTGATATCACTTCTAGGTGTTACCTAACAACTGACACATATGAACATATTTCCACAGAGAAAGACTCTCACAGACTTAGAAAACAAAGTATGGTTATCTAAAAGGAAAGGTGGGAGGAAAGGATACATTAAGATTAGGGTTACCATACGTATACAAATACATATTAAACACATGTATCAACAAGACCGACCATATACCAAGGGAGGTCTACTGAACGCTCTGTAATAATTTACACGCAGGCGTGCCTGGTGGCACCGTGGTTAAGAATCCGCCTGCCAATGCGGGAGACACAGGTTCGATCCCTGGTTCGGGAAGCTCCCACATGCTACAGAGCAACTAAGCCCGTGCACCACAACTAATGAGCCTACGCTCTGGAGCGCATGAGCCATAAGTACTGAGCCCATGCGCCACAACTACTGAAGCCCGCACGCCTAGAGCCCGTGCTCCGCAACAAGAGAAGCCACTGCAGTGAGAAGCCCGTGCACCACAACGGACAGTAGCCCGTGCTCACCGCAGCTAGAGAAAGCCCACATGCAGCAAGGAAGATCCAAGTCAGCCAAAAATAAATAAATAAATAAAATAAATTTATTTAAAAAAATAATAGTAATTTACATGGGAAGAGGATCTGTACATGAATAGATATATATAATGTTCAATTGAACCTGATTGTGTACACCTACAACAAACACTATTCTACTCATTACCTCAGTTTAAAAAATTGAAATCACGAACAGCAATTAATGAGACATAAAGTTATTGGGGTTGTCCCCATTCCATTCTAACTTAAAACCTAGGAACACAACTTTCCGGAAGGCTCTGCTGCCCTAGTAACCAGATTTGGGAATGGAGAAATGCTGCCACCTTGTGGCCGTTTCCCACAACAGCAGCTTTAAACACTGGGCTAACGGTCACTTAAGATTCACAGTAATTGTCGGGCTGTAAATGACACGTGTCCTCAAAAACTGTCCTGGGGTAGGTAAGGGCCAAAAAAGTTCACAACACGGAAAATTTTTCAAGAAAACAATTTGAAGAGGTAAGTGTTACTCACTCTGTTATTTAAAAAAAAGAGGAACATGGATAAAAGCTCAATATCAGGAATTATTGGTTGGATGCAAATCCAAACTACAAAAAGATTTCGCCACCCAATATTCAAAATGCCATCCGTAAAAAGTCTACAAACAATGAATGCTGACGGGTTGGTGGAGAAATGCATACCCACTATGCTGTTTTTTGGATGTAAACTGATAACAGCTAATCATGAGAACAGAATGGAGCTGCCCTTAAAACGTAAAAACTGAGATACCACATGATGCGGCCGATCCCTTAATGGGCCTATACCCTAAGAAGACCAGCATCGGAGAGGCACAGACAGGCAAACATGCACTGCAGCAATATTTACAAAAGCCAAGACATGCAAGCAAACAAAATGTCCATCAAAAGATAAATCGACAAAGAAGAAGTGGTATACGTACCGAATGGAATACTAGACTCGGGAAAAAAATGAACAGTGCCGTTTTCAAGACTACAGATGAGCCTAGAAATAATCATATTAGTTTAAGTAAGTCAAAAGAGAATGGCAAATATCCTCTGATATCACTTATACATGTTATCCTAAGATTGCTACCAATGAACATATTTCCACAGAAAAAGACACTCACAGACTTATAAAACAAACTAATTGGTAGCCAAAATGAAAGGTGGGAGGATGGATAAATTAGGACTATGGGGCTAACATACATATACTAATGTATGTTAAATGTATATAAACATATAACATATAAACTCTATGAACTATATAATCACCAATACATATAAAATACATAATGACAAAACACCTACCAAATACCATGCGAGGTCTACTCAACATTCTGTAATAAGATACATGGTAACAGAATCCCAACATGAACAGACATATGTATGAATCATTGAGCAGATTCTGTACAGCCAGACAATCACAACACTCTAATCAAATTTACTCCGATAAGAAATAGAAATTAAATTAAAAAACAAACATAAGTAAGGAGACATAAACTTCTGGGGGCTTGTCCCAGCACATTCCCCTCTAATTTACAACCTCGGAACACTACCTCCAGGAAGACTCTGTTGCCCTAGTAACAAGAGTTGAGAACGTAATAATGCTGCCGCCTTGTGGCTGTTTCCCACAACAGCAGCTTTAAACCCAGTGCTAATGGTTGCTTAATAGTCACAAGGACTGCAGGTCTGTAAATGACACCTGCTCTCAAAAAATGCCCTGAGGTAGGGAATAGGCAAGAAAATTCAGCACATGAAAAGTTTTTGAAGAAGTCAATATGAAGAGGGAAGTTGTACTCACTCTTTAAAAAAAAAAGGAAAAGAAAAAAAAGGACATGCCTAAAGCTCACTATAAGGAATTTTTAGCCACATGCAAATCCAACCTCCAAAAAGGTTTCAGCTCACACCAGTCAAATGACCATCAGCAAAAAGTCAACAAACTGTAAATGCTGAAGGGATTTTAGAGAACTGTGTACCTTCTAGCTGCTGGAGGGATGTAAACTGGTAACAGCACTAACGAAAACTGAATGGAGCTACTTTAAAAGGTAAAAATGGAGCTACCATATGATGCGGCAGGGCACCTTTTGGGCCTATAACCTAAGACCACCAGAATCGGAAAGACAGAGCCAGGCAAATGTGCAATGCAGCAATATTGAAATAGCCAAGATATGGAAGCAAAAACAGCATCCAAAAACAAATGAATGGACAAAGAAAAATTGGTATATGGACAGAATGGAATAGTAACCTCGGTAAAAAAATGAACAATGCCATTTTGAGGAATACAGATGAGCCTAGAAATAATCATATTAGGTTAAGTAAGTCAAAAGGGAATGACAAATATCCTATGATATCATTTATACATGTTATCCTAAGACTGCTACCAATGAACATATTTCCACAAAAAAAGACAACACACACTTATACAACAAACTAATGGTTAACCAAAACGAAAGGTGGGAGGATGGATAAATTAGTATTATGGGGCTAACATACACATACTAATGTATGTCAAATGTATATAAACATATAATATATAAACTATATGAATTATATAATCACCAATACATATAAAATATATAATGACAAAACACCTACCAAATACCAAGGGAGGTCTACTCAACATTCTGAATAACATACATGGTAACAGGATCCAAAGATGAACAGACATTTGTATGAATCATTGAGCAGATTCTGTACAGCCAGACAATCACAACACTCTAATCAAAATTACTCCGATAAGAAATATAAATTAAATTTAAAAAACAAACATTACTAAGGAGACATAAACTTCTGGGGGCTTGTCCCAGCACATTCCCCTCTAATTTACAACCTCGGAACACTACCTCCAGGAAGACTCTGTTACCCTAGTAACAAGAGGTGAGAACGTAATAATGCTGCCGCCTTGTGGCTGTTTCCCACAACAGCAGCTTTAAACCCAGTGCTAATGGTTGCTTAATAGTCACAAGGACTGCAGGGCTGTAAATGACACCTGCCCACAAAAAATGCCCTGGGGTAGGGAATAGGCAAGGAAATTCAACACATGACAAATTTGTGAAGAAGGCAATATGAAGAGGGAAGTTGTACTCACTCTTTACAAAAATGGAAAAGAAAAAAATAGGGCATGCCTAAAGCTCTGTATAAGGAATTAGCCACATGCAAATCCAACCTCCAAAAAGATTTCAGCTCACACCAGTGAAATGACCATCAGCAGAAAGTCTACAGACTATACATGCTGAAGGGGTTTTAGAGAACTCTGTACCTTCTAGCTGCTGGTGGGATGTAATTGGTAACAGCACTAACGAAAACTGAATGGAGCTGCTTTAAACGGTAAAAACTGAGCTACCATATGATGCGGCAGGGCACCTTTTGGGCCTATAACCTAAGACCACCAGAATCGGAAAGACAGAGGCAGGCAAATGTGCAATGCAGCAATATTGAAATAGCCAAGACATGGAAGCAAAAAAAAAAGGTCCATAAACAGATGAATGGACAAAGAAGAAGTGGTATATGGACAGAATGGAATATCAGTCACGAAAAAAAATAAAAGAATGGCATATGCAGCACCACAGATGAGCCTAGAGATAATCACACAACGTGAAGTAAGTCAGAATGCGAAAGACAAATGTCCTATGATATCCCTTATGTTATCTGAAAATTCATAAAAATGAACATATTTCCATAGAGAAAGACAATCTCAGATTGAGAAGACAAACTTATGGTTAAGCCAAAGAAAAGGTGTGAGGAATGGATAAATTAGGATACTGGCGTTAACACACATATACTAATACATATAAAATATATAATCCCCAAAGACCTATGGAATACCAAGAGTGGTCTGCTCAACACTCTGTAATAACCTACATGGAAAAGGACCCAAAGATCAATAGATATAGGTGTATGTGTAAATGAACAAGATTCTGTACACCTAGAACAAAAGACATTTTTCAATCAAATTTGCTCTGATAAAAACTACAACTTAAAGACACAAACAAGAATTAAGGAGGCTAAAACTTATGGGGGTTTGTCCTGGCACATTCCACTCTAATCTGCAACCTCAAAGCACAACTTGCAGCAAGGTTCTGTTTCCCTAGCAAGCAGAGTT